>NC_034609.1:50423365-50449551 GCF_900095145.1 Mus pahari
AACTCTGGCCTCTACACACATGCCCACAGACAAGTTTACTTGCAAATACATGGGTTTGCTCCTTGTATACATACATGCAGAGAGAGAGAGAGAGAGAGAGAGAGAGAGAGAGAGAGAGAGAGAGAGAATAAATAATAATAAATATCACATAGTATGTTTATAGTTATTGTAGAGACTATTATAATCCCTTTACCTTCTCACACAGTCTGAATAGAGCTGAGGGTATCATTTTTAAAGTGTTCTTGTTGGAAATACTTTATATTTAGTTATTGACCTAAAAAAGCCTCTCCTTTATTTCACCTTAGGCTTTCCCTTTCTTCTCAGAAAATTGAAATCAATTTTTGCAGCTCAAAAGTTAAAACCTGTTGTTACAATGTAGTATTAGAAAGAAGCATTCACTACCACATTGCATTTGGCACTTCTACGGTGAATTGAAACTTAGTGAACAGATCCTCATGTAAAGACATTTCTTGTCATAACCATGTCAGAATGATCAATATTTGTCTATCATGCATCCAGTATTATGATAGGCTGGCATTTCCTTGATATTTAAGTTAATCTTGACAGCAAGCTTGAGAAATAAGTAACAGAAAAGCCCAAAGAATCTTCAATCTTTTGCCCAAAGCTTCAAGAGTCTAAAAGAGAAGAAAATGTAGTTTTCTCTTGTTTTCACCATTTTGATAATTCATTGACAATAGCCATAATATTGGAAAAGAATAAAAGAAAAAAATTCCTAGGTTGAGAGTATAAGTCTCTAGGCATGCTACCTTTTAAATGCACATTTGGCTGGAGATTGATTTGAGTGAGAGCATGAAAAATACAAGTCCTTGGCCTACTGTGTGTACTCTGTGAAGCTTCACATGCTATCCCCCTACTGTGTGCACTCTGTGCAGCTTCCTCATGCTATCCCCTACTGTGTGCACTTTGCACAGCTTCCTCATGCTATCCCCTACTGTGTGCACTCCGTGCAGCTTCCTCATGCTATCCCCTACTGTGTGCGCTCTGCAGATTCCTCATGCTATCCCCCTAGTGTGTGTACTTTGTTCAGTTTCCTCATGCTATCCCCATAAAATTTCTTCATTCTACTATTCTGTATAGACTTGAAAAAATATTTCAAATATGTAGACTAATTTTTCTTGACTTCAGAAAACCCAGGTAGGTCATTATTGTGTGAGGTCCATCTTTTTTAACAAAGATGCCTTTTTGTTTCATTTTTTTAATAGAAAGATGAAAACTACAGGAGCCTTCCACGGGATCCCAGTAGCTGGTCCAACCAGTTCCAGCGAGACAACGCCCGATCCTCTCTGAGTGCCAGCCACCCAATGGTAGACCGTTGGCTGGAGAAGCAAGAACAGGTAAAGTAGCCTGAGTCCTTGCTGTGCATCATTGGCTGACAGCCAGCAGCTGGGAACATGTGACACATGACATTTTTTTTTTTTTTATTGCAGTATGTATAGAAAAAAATGGCAACCCAGGTCTCCAAAAGGTCTCGATGATTTAATCACAGAAATACATCTTTGGCCTCATAAGTGACATCGTTTTTCTTTGTAATTTTGATATAAAGAGTTTGTCTTTGTCCAAAGGTGTTGAACCGAGAGGCCGCATACCTTCCCATTTCTCCTCTACTTGCCTCTCTGGAGGCCATTTGAAATACTTGATAGGTAGCATATGAAGAAAATGGAACCCTTCCGTCGTGAGCCTAGGGTCTCTTCCTCCTTAGAGGTTTGACAAATGATGATCCACTCACTAAATCTGCACAAACAAGACTCCACCCGGAGGAAGACACTGGAGCTTTCTCATCAACCGTATAATCAGTGACACCTGACTCCGCCTACTGGGCCAAGCACCACAAAAAGAAAACACGACAAAAGTTAGATTATGGTGCTGTTGGGTTTTTGTTGTTGTTGTTTTGTTTGTTTGTTCGCTGGAAGCAAGCACTGTTGTTCCAGCAGGAGAAAGAGAACAGATTCTAATTTTCCATGCTGGACCCCTCTTCCAGCTGCTCCCCTTTAATTGTGATTTGCATGGTTAAATGTTCTCCACAAGTCCTGTGGGTTCAATGCTTGCTGTCCCTTCTGAAGCTTACCCTTCTCTTAAGTTTTGCTATTGAAAACACAATGAATTGCATCCTGTGGGTATAAAAATGTAGGGTCCTCTGCTTTGACGGCTTGGGGTCACCAGGGTTGAACTGATGTGGCTTCCTGTAGAGAGGCCATTTGTACTGAGGACGTCAGCAAAATTTTAGATTTCATGTCCCTGGGAGGTTTTGTCTTTGCTTATTCCCTACTGGAGAGCTTGTTGCTCATATTCATATTCTCTCTGTCTCTCTGTCTCTGTCTCTGTCTCTCTGTCTCTGTCTCTGTCTCTGTCTCTCTCTCTCTCTCTCTCTCTCTCTCTCTCTGGCAGTTGTGACCACAGCAGCTTTGCCAATGGTATAAACAGTAGGCATGTGTGGCACAAATAAATGCTTTGTTAAAGGCAAATGTCTTGTTCTTTGTGGGGGACTGATCTGCATAATGGAACATGGAGAAGTCTTTCACTCTATGGGGTTATCTATAGATTTTACTTCTCCAACATAGCAGAGAGGATGGACTTCAGAGCCCTGCACTAGGGGTGGGATGGAATAGATCTCTAGACATATGGTCTGGCTTTAAGGTGATAAACTCACCTTGCTCTGAATAGTCTGACTTGGTCCTAAATGAGACACTCAGGATGCTGAGGGATGAACATCTTTCAGAAAGCATCCTTTTTAATGTTAATCTTAGGATCTCTTTCTTTTGAGCCTCCTCAGAGGAAGCAGGAGAGACTTAAAAGTGGCATGGCTTGTTGTGCTTTGAAGTTTCCTCTGAGAAACTCCCAGTTTCGATGTCAGGAAGTGTTTTAAGAAGTTGGAAATCTTTCCAGCCATATCATTTTCCTGACTGTGCATAGAGTATTTTTTTTTAAATATTGGTAGATAATGGATCATAAGCTGACTTTGTTCCTGTTTCTTTGTGCTTTATTGCAACTGATAAAATCTACATACGAGTTGGCACAAACCTTATAAGCTCTTGACTGCAAGACATTAGGGACAGAAGGAAGAGAGACCTGAAGGGAATGTAAGCTAATTGGGAGCCTGCCATTTTCATTCCTTGTCTGGTACAGGCCTGAACCCAATTAGCTGAGGCGGAGAACAGAGCCACACGGTGCCTCCAGCTGCCATTTCCACACTGTGCTGGGAGTGACTGCCCTGACCTTTGGAGAAAAACCTATGTTTTAGGGTTCTCTGCATCAAGGAAAACTTCACTTAATTGGCAGAATGTATTGAAGAGTAAAAAACGTACTTGAATGTTTGGTAAAGATACAATTCTACTGGCTTAGTCCCTTCCCAGCCCTCAAGAAACCCATTACTCAGTGGAACACCTAAAAATCTCAATGCCAGGAGTTTTAGAATTGACAAAGTTGTGTTGTATGCATGTGTGGGCACATGTACATGTGTGTTTTAACTTGATGTAGTGAACTGGCAAGTGTCGTGGGCAGACAGGTGTGGCTGCTGTTTATACAAGGTTTACCACAGTTGCTTTGTCAACAGATCACCTTTAAGGTTTGTAACCTCCTCTTCTTCCCCAGTGCTTATAAAATTTACACCTTCTCCAAGTTAAAGGAAAGAAAGAGACGGAAGAAAACTTGATTTTTACGAAGACCTAGAACTACCCAGATAACACAAAGAGAAATAAGTTTCCAACGTATGACATGATCTTTATTTTGTAATTACAAAATTAGGAAATGGTTCACTCAGAAATCTGATTATAGCAGCTGCGGACTGACTAGCGAGCTGACTCATGGGTCATAATATGAAACCATGGAAGCCCTGTGGAAGCTCAGAGAGGAACAGCCACGGTTCTGCTGTGACTGCCATTCCTGGGAACTGAGGCTCAGTTCTGGTACTGCCAAATGTTGATTGAAAAAAATGCAAGTTCCTCGCCACTAAGTCCAAAAATACGTACTGTTTTCTATTAAAAAGAAAGAGATTTATTAATACTATTTCTCGTTTGGCAATGATTTGCAAAATTTGTGCAGAAGGAAGACATAATTGCTTTCCTGCAGCAGCCCTGAATGCAGAAAGTTAAAACCGTCGAGACAGTTTGAGGATTAAATTTAGTCATTATGATAGAATGCTAGACACTTTATTATAGCAGAAATCGATCCTATTCACAATAACACCGAAAATAAAACCAAAACCAACACTTTAAGAGCGCCTTCTTCTCGCCCCTGCTGTTGCCGTATTGCAAATGATAATAAATGACTCTGCTTACAAGGCAATTTAAAATTGTTTGTTTTAGAATGCGGTGATTGGTAGGCTCCACGTATAGGGATCATGCATTATTTTCCATGATTCCTACATATTTTCTGCGTCTATCCCCAGTGTCCTGTGGAGAGCAGGGGTGGAGAAGGACCCTAGTGCGTGCTCCCCTCAGAACACCCCACCTTCCTGGGGAAGCCTTCCTGGTCACTGGCAGAGCTCTTGGTTTCTCCTGAGAGAGAAAAGAAGCATTTTTACCCTTTCACATACTTAGCAACACAAGCCCATAGTGAATTTGCGATGTGTGTGTCAGTCAGCATTGGAAACCTGCACTTCAGACAAGCATACATGCCTGTGACTCTCAGCTTACTTGCTGTGTAGGAGCTCTGTAGGTTTCCCCTGTACCTGTGCATGTGAGGACTGACCCTGTTCTGTAGCTTTGGTGTCCTCCATGACGTCACCTGCATTGAGTGCAGTTCAGGTCAATGTTGTGATACTCTTGGGAGGCAAGACAAGGTTCATTCATGGAATCCTGAGTAACCTTTTAGGAAGGGCTGTTACATGGTAGGGCTGGGGCTAGAACCCACGGCCTTGTACATGGTAGGCCAGTGCTCTGCTGTTGAGCTACAGCCCAGCCCTGCTGTTACAGTCTAAAAATCGCATTTTCTTCTCTCACACTGGAAACACCATTTGGAATGCTGAGCTGGCTCACTGCCATCCTCAGTGTTCATCCTTTCAGAGCTGGATTCTTGCTCCAGTGGCATCTCGTCAGAATTAGAATACAGTTTAATCTTCTTAAATCATTTTTAGTCTTCTGAGGAATATAATCTGACATGAGAATTAATTTAGTGTTAGTCCTTATGCCCACTTTTATATCTCCTTTTGTTTGGGACTTGGAGGTGTGTGTGTGTGTGTGTGTGTGTGTGTGTGTGTGTGTGTGTGTGTGCCCTTCAAAGGCTGCTTGTCAGGATTGTTTTCCTTATCTATCTATCTATCTATCTATCTATCTATCTATCTATCAATCTATCTATCTATCTATCTATCTATCTATCTATCTATCTATCTATCATCTATCCATTCATCCATTATCTATCATCTATCTGTCTCTATCATCTATCTATAATCTATCATCTATTATCAATCATCTCTATATATCATTTATCTATTATCTATCATCTGACTATCTACCTACCTACCTATTATCTCTTATCTATCTATCTATCTATCTATCTATCTATCTATCTCTTATACATCTATCTATCTATCAATCATCTATTATACATCTATCTGTCTATCTATCATCTATTATACATCTGTCTGTCTATCCATTATCTCTTATACATCTATCTATCATCTATTATACATCTATCATATATTATACATCTATCTATCTATCATCAATCTATAATCTATCATCTACCTACTTATCTGTTATCTATCTACCTACCTACCTAACATCTATCTGTCCATCTACCTATCTCATCTATCCATCATCTGTCTGTCTATAATCTGTCTATATCTAGCATCTATCTATAATCTATCCCTTGACTGTCTATATATCATTAATCTATTTTCTATTATCTATCTATCTATCTATCTATCTATCTATCTATCTATCTATATCTATCATCTATATATCATCTATCATCTGTCTACAATCTGTCTATCTATCATCTATCTATCTATCTATCTATCTATCTATCATCTATCTATCTATCATCCATCTATCTATCCATCTATCTATCTATCATCTATCTATCTATCTATCTATCATCCATCTATCTATCTATCATCTATCTATCTATCTATCATCTATCTATCTATCTATCTATCTATCATCCATCTATCTATCTATCTATCTATCTATCTATCTATCTATCTATCTATCCTTTCTGCCTTCACTGCTCTGTGAGATTACATGTATGTACCACCAAACCCAACTTAGCGCAGTCTAGGGGACAGCATTCAGAACTTTGTGCTTACCAGGTAAGCCCTGTACCAACGGAGCCGCATCCCTCGGCCTGTTTTGTCCTTTTTGCTGGCTGTGATTACTACCTTCTGCCGCTTCTTTGATTGACGGAGCTGAAAGCCTGCAGGGAGACAGGAGGCGAGTCGGAAATTCTGAGCAAAAAAACCAGTCAGGTGGTGTATGGAGTGACATTTGTGGAATCTTAGTGTTCGCTGCTTTTCTTGCCCGTGAATACACTGTTACTGTCAGCCTGGCAGATCTCACAGGCTGGATAAAGATACATTATTTTATAAATCCTTGACCTTTGGGTGTCTTTTCCCGTGCTCATTGCGGTCGGCCTTAAAGCCCTTTGTTGGAGGGTTGTGCTCGGATGATGAGGACAGATGTGTCTGTCTCTGATGTGCAGTGCACTGTTCACACCTCTGCTTCTCACTCTTTTTCATATTTGCTGTTAATTTTTGTGTTTTAGGAGAGGTAGAACTACTGTCCTCTTTAGGAATACTAGTCAGAAAATTACCTCAGCATTTCTATCTTACGGTATCTTCTTCTCAATACCTTTCTCTGACACCCTGGCCTGTGATATTTCTTTGATGGTTCTGTGTTGACGAGGGGCCTTTTTCCCCTTTGCTTTTTCTGGTGTTAAGGTCTGAGGTGAAACCCTTGTGCGTGCTTCCAAAGTACTCTACCAACCCCGTGGTCTCTCTAGCACAGCTAAGTCAGACTTTTTAAGGAGCTGAGAAACTGTGTAGGGCTACGGTACTGGAGAGAAGTGTGGTGATTTTTATAACATCCGGCTGAAGAGGTTGGTGGCCCAGGACATTTGAATTTCTTTTCACGCGGGACAGTATTTGTCTTCTCTAAGCTAACTACATACTAGTTGCTAATTTTGATGATTTAGTCTATGTAAAGCTAGGATATGGAGCAGCCCCAACACACACACACACACACACACACACACACACACACACACACACACACATTGTTTTCTTCAAGAGTTACAATTTCCAAGTTGAGAAATGAAACTGTAATGTTGATATTCGTTGGTATTAGTTGAGCCCTCCGATAAACAGGTTTCTTGTCTTGGCCAATGCTCTCGGTTTGAAGAAGAAATTCATTAACTGGCCCCTTTGCGCTTTAACTTTTACTTAGACAGTAGAAGCTTGGTGTGATGGCACCCTCATCCCCCCTTAGATGTCTTGATTTGCCTGTGGGTGCTTGCTCTGCCCCTGTTCCTCTAAAGAAACAATGCCTTTGGTGTGCCAAGGTCTTCACTTCCCTCCAGCCTGCCTTGTCAGTCATGTGGTTTTTCCCTTGCAAATCTCTTTGCTCCAATCTTTCCTTCAGTGGGTGTTTATTCAACTGGATGCCCCCCGCCAAGCCTTTCTCACGCAGGCTCTGTCCCTTAGAGTACAGAGGCTTGTTCCTCTTTTGTCCCTTGACAGATCCTTCCCCTCAGGATGACATCTGTGTTTCTACCCACCACCCTCCCCTTGGCCACATTACTGAAGTGAGCTTGCCTTGGCTTCTCCCAGTGTCCGTGTAGATGCAGCCCAGACAGTCACCATGCTTTACTGTAGCATCCAGAGGTAGTGAAGCTGACAACCAAGAATAGCCACCACATACATATAAATTTTATTCAAGATTTGTGCGGTTATACCATTGATGCTTCTTGACAACACTGCTTGTTATATAGCACCTGCCTGTGACAGAGACGACTGAAGACATGTTACAGAGGAAAAGCCTGAGGGCTGAAGGGAGACGGAAAGTCTGTCTGTGCGAAGCTGTGGTCCCACTTTGAAAGTGATGGAGGGCACTGCCTTTCTTATCTAAGTGTTGGCCTGTGCGCTTCCTTGGGGACAGCCTCCTAATTGAACTCGGATGTGAGCTTTAAGCAGCTTGCACCATCAGCTGCCCCTGCCGGTCTCTGTGTGTCCTAATGAGCTCTGCTGATTGAGAGCTGGTCCTGTTTAATCCTGGGAGAGCCCAGGAGTCTGACTGAGCTTTGCTGTGACCCAGATAAGTGAGGTTCTTAAAAGGACATGGGGGGGGGGATCTAAAAATGTTGATATAAGTCCAAGACACCTGTCAATTCTGTTATCGAGGAAGTATTAAATTATTCTTCATGTCTATAACTACAGTGAATTTCTTGCTTCCTTTGCAAATGGTATTTGATCAAAATATTTGATTGTGTTGGATAATTTGTGGACATTAGAGTTGGGTCTAACAGTTAGCACTCTGTAGTGAAAACATTGTGATTTTCCTGAGAGCTTTCTTCTTTAGATCCAGGGGTTTCTTCATTCTTGTTAGACTGTAAATGCATTGTTCTATATCATCTACGGCTGCAAGCTGGGAAAGTTTTACCTGTATAGGCATTTGTTTGCTTTTTTTCTCACTAGAGGGACAGTATGATTTTGTCCTTTTACAGAAATTGCATATACTATAAATTCTAGCACACCATCAATATGCTTTGCATAAGATTTAATCTCTTGTGATCATTTTCTTTAGTCAACACCCCTCCCAGAAACACTTCTCATAAGTATAGATATTTGATATGAAAAGCATGTTGTGATTTTGAAATTCTTTTCTGTCTGCCTATGCATCTGCCACATGTGTGCAGGTAGGTGCATGCAGGGGTCAGAAGAGGGGATTATATCACTGGGAATGGAGTTCCAAGTGGTTGTGAGTGAGCACTGTTAATCACTGAGCCATTTCTCCAGACCCTTCAATTATTTTCTAATTAAAAAAAAAAGTTATTTAATTTTATTTAATGTGTTTGGATGTTTTCCTTGCACAAAGTTTATGTGCCATTTACATGCAGTACCCAAGGAGTCCAGAAGAGGGCAGCAGAGACCCTGGAACTGGAGTTAGAGTCACTCCTTAGCTGTCCTGTGGATCTGGGAATTGAAACCAGGTCATCCAGAAAAGCATCCAGAGCTTTTAACTGCTGAGCCACCTTTCTTCCCTTGGAGTTATTTTCTGATAGGAAGGAAATACTGTTCATTATGATATTCCACAAAAGTGTATTAGTTAATTGAATTGACTCTGATGTAAAAATGATCCCACACCAGTTTTAAGGGATTTATTGTTGTTATTTTGTTTCCTGTTGTCCTAAGTGTGTCCATTGCACACGTAGGCCATTTCTTTTCCCTGTGGAATACAGTACAACTTATGGAGAGAGTAGGACTAACATGGACACACTCGCGGTATTGCCGTTGTTTGTGGTGAGGTTTCATGTATTATCACAGGTCGACTTCAAACTCATTGTATAGCTGACAGTGACCTTGAACTTCTGCTAAAATACCAGTACCCATAGCATTTTGTTATTTGTTCCTCTTTGGGGGGGTGTGTGTTGTATGTGTGTGTTGCATGTATATGTGTATGTCTGTAAGTGATCGGTTTATTTCTCTGCTGCCAGTGAAATGAAGATTAGATCATGTTAAAGGCAGGTGCTTTGGGAAGCTACTCCCTTGTGTTGGCAAGTTCACTGGCTCTAAGGATTGAGGCCAGGGGAGTCGCCATGGGGAGAGTGAGGCGGGGAGACAGGAAAGAGAGAAAGGGCTTGTGTGCAGAGAGAGAAGAGGGAGAGGAGGAGGAGAAGGAGGAGGAGGAGGAGGAGGAGGAAGAGGAGGAGGAGGAGGAGGAGGAGAACAGAGACAGAAAGAGAGGAGAGCACAAAATGTCTGGATTATATGGAGAGGAGCCTCTGGGGGAAGGGCATCCTAGACCCTGGGCTGGAAAGTTCAAGGCTGGGGCATGCCAGGTAGGGACTGAGAGACTCTTGGAGGCCAGGTTTGCTTTGATAGGTAAAACATGCACCTTCCTCCCTTGTCTGGGGTCTAAAACCATGCAGTACATATGCATTTGTGTAGGTATGTGTGCACGTGTGTATGGAAGTCAGAGATTGATGTTGTCTCTTCCTTGCTGGCACACTTCTCCGCACGCATACATACGCTCACTCTTTATTTTACCCAGGCGGATGCATACTCTGACTTAACCAAGGACTGTTGGATCTGGCTAGTCTAGGTGGCCACCTTGTCCAATGCATGGATCCCCTGCCAGCCTCCTGAGTGCTGGAATTGCAAGCAGGCCACCAGGACAGTTTGACTTTTGTGCAGGTCCAGAGAATACAGCTGGAGTCTTCATGCACTTTGCCCGCTGAACCATCTCCCTGGTTCCACTCGGATACTTTTTCACTTTTAAATAATCTCCTCCGCTTCAGAGCGTGGCTTGAGTTTGCATCATTTAACGTTCGATTGCCAGATGGACCTGGACCTTTATTAGAGCTATGTTAAATAGAATTTAAGAAGGAAGCCCTTTGCTTCCCTTGCTTCGTTTGAATAAACAGTATATCTTTTTTTTTTTTTTTTTTTAAAAAGCTCCTGTATCTCTGGTTGACCTCCCAGTGGATGTGGCATCTTCTAGTCCACCATCACCTCTCAAAGGTGTTTTAAAGATGTAGATGGATTTCTTTTTTCACATATGATCAGTTCATAGTTTGAAAGTTGGACATTACTCGTGAGTGTGAGAATGCAAACATCGCTCCCAAAGTACCGTCTCCCTCCTTCCCACATGAAACCACAGTTGGAGGCCCTGTGTGTCTTCCTTCAAATGGTGCCATGCCTTCAGGAGCAAGTAGAGGGTGACTTTTGGTGGTGTTTTTTGAAACAGTACCTAGTGGGTAGCTCTGGCTGGTCTTGAACTCACAAAGATTGGTCTTTGTCAGCGTCCCAACGGCTCACTTGGAAAACGCAGTGAAAGAAATCTTAAATTGAGAAATCTTAAATGTTGAGAATTTGCATGCATCAAATCAGACTTTTTATGGAAGAATTTTTTAACTTTGACTTTCGATCCTTCTCGTACTTAAATCTCAGTCATTGGACTTTGTTCTTCCTCTTTGAATCTAGAGTTAGGCTTCCTGTCCCTAAACCTTCTCCCCCTTTGCTGTCTGTTTCCATGTTTAAATCACATAGGCTTGACCTTTTTATTCTTCTTTTTACTAGAATTGTTCTGTCCCCGCCCCCCAACACACACACACACACACACACACACACACACACACACCTCTGCCTGTTATTCGGGGTCATTTGTTTTGGGTGCGATTTGCTGAAGAATAGAGTTCTGGAGACCCGGGTGGGGCTCTTTAAAGGCCAACAGCTCTTGGAATTATACTATTTGAAAAAGATGCAGAGGGCATCTGTGACCATAACTCGGGGTTTTACACATGCTGAGAACACAGCCTGCAGCTTAGCTACACCCCATATAGGTGTTTTTAATTAGGTCCTTAGTATTATTTTAGGTACATACATCCTATGTGAACAAATTAGAACACCTTCGATCCTCCTGTCATATCTGTACTGGGGTAAGGTGCTATTTTAATCTATTTTTGTGTTAGCAGCTTTTTTATCTGGATACTTCAGACCATGCTTTATACAGTTGCACGGAAAGTGCATGTTTGGAGGCATTAAACATTAAGGACTGGCACCGTCTTCTTGCCAGCCTTGCATTCTGTGCTGTCTTGATGCATAGATTCTTTGAAAAGGACTTCTCAAGGAAGGAAGAAAGTGGGATGCTCTTGGGGCCTTGTGGATTTTGATGCAGGGATGGTAGAGTTGGCAATGTATTCCATTTGTTACCTCCTGTGTGATTCCAGACACACACCGCCTACTCTTAGATTTTCATCACACACTGGAGAAGTACTGGGCAGTGAGTGACAATCCTCGGTCTGGAAGGTGACCCAGCATCCCAGCATCCCAGCACCCCAGAGTCTGAGGCAAAAGGATCAGGACTTTGAGGCTAGCCTTAGCTACAAAGGGAGAATCTTCCTCATACAAACAAATGGTTATCTGCCTCTTTGTGGTGTCTGCTTGGTGCTGGAACTTTATTCTGGTTTTGGTCCTGGTACTGTGTTCTGTTGGGTGTGGGCACTATTCTCTGGATTTGGATTCTCCACTTGGTCAGCTTCACTGAGCCAGGCCTGGCTCCTCATTGCCTTGTCCTTGGGTCCTCTGGCAGTTAAGAACATTGGCTGTTTTTTTAACTTTCCTTTCTGATTGGTGACACTGTCCACAGCACTTGTCCACACCCTCCCCTTCCCAAGCTCAGCACCTGGAAGTGGCCTGCTCCTTTTCTGTCACAGCCCTTAGGTGACTTTGATGAAGGCAGGTTCCCATGCATTCCACCCAGTGTTTTCCTTTGTTTGTTTGGCTTTTGAAAGAAGCATTGGGTCTCTTTCCAGTTCCCTGACATGTCAGCCCAACCATGCTTTTATTGAATACATTTGTTATTGTTGAGGAATGTCTGCTTATAATTTGTATTTCTGAAAGTATTCTTCCCTTTAAACATTTTGTAGCAGGCACTTTGATAAAATCTTATTACAAAGATAGTATGTATTTTCTTACTTTAAATATGTAACTTTATAAGAATCTCTGCTATCTTAAATTATAGACAATTTGAAGGGAGAGAGGAATGTTAGTTTGATTCTATCAGTAAGAACCTAGATTTTTGGACTTACTCATATTGTAAGTCCCTAAAGGGACTAATTTTCCTGAGAACTTTGGATGTTAATCATAAACAGGCCCAGTTTAGTAATACTTAAAACCTTTTGGCTGGGACTTTGGTAGTAATGTCTTAAACTTTGAGAAAGAGAAACATATTTTTGTGGCTTGGCCAAAAATAACAGGTCTCTATTCAAATAAAAATATTGTATTTATTATTTTTAAGAGATCCACCCCACTGGGCAATGTGTTATACTCTTTTTTGCTAATTTACTTGTCTAATATTGGACAACCGACAATATATTTTCTTCTGACTTAATACAATTACTTTTTGAAGTATAAAGTCCTTCCTTTTAACTTGGGAATGATGTTAGATAATACTTTTTTATTAATCTTAACTTCTTTTGTTACATGTTTAGATGGTAACATGTACAGTGTTTACATTAAGATGAACATGTTTTGTTCTGTTGTTCTTGAAATTTAACTGAAGTCTCTGTCTACACAAGACATTGTTCAAAGAATTGAAGAAATGCATACAAATGGTGTGTTACCAAGGGCTTTTATTCAAGAGCAAAATACTTGAACAGGACCGCTTGGGGGAGGGGGAAAGAGGCTCAGGAATGGAATGTGTTTAAGAGACCCTGCTTACTTCTTGGGCTTCTTTTCAAAGGCCAGAGCGAGCTGTTTGCTAGTCATGGTATGGGTCTATTCTTGCTTTAATTGACAGTCTTGGATTGTATAAGCTTTTGTAACTGTGCATGTCCTTTCCCATGATGCATCTGACTTTCATCCTAGGTATGTCTAGTCAGGCGCAGGATTAAGATAGTAAGGAGAGGATTTTCCCTACAACTTGAGTGGACACAATTCCGACTTACTGGTCATGCATATAAAAGCAGTCCAGATTGGAACAGCACAATGCTTCTAGTTCCAGGATAAGTTCTAGGATGTGTTTGGCCACAAAAGGATAGTTAGGAGAAGGTTGCTAGGGAGCTATTAGGAGCTGTTTGGGTAGAGCGATTTGTTGTTGTTGTTGTTGTTGTTGTTGTTGTTGTTGTTGTTTAGGGGGTCTGTGTAGCTCCTTGTAGGTAGCCAAGAAGTGGGTGAAGGGCTCCTTGGTGGCTAAGCTATTACTACAGCCGGCTGTTTCGAACCAGCAAGTTGACTCTCAGGCATTCCCTTTGTCCTTCTGTTGGTTCATTTCTGGACTTTTGAGTATCTGGCAGAAGCCCCCTTCTGCTTTGCCTCCAGGTGTCCAGGACTGCCTCGGGATGAGTTCTTTGGGTGGCTTCTCTCTTACTTGCCTTTCTTCTTCTGCTCCTCCTTCAGCATCATGAGTACTAATAATTTCTAAGCAGGCACTTAGATTCAATAGGAATGAATTCCACATGATCCTCCCAAGCTGGTATTTTGGAGGTAGTCTTCAACAAGAAGAGTGATGCTTGCCAAAGGCTATGTTCCATGTCCTGACTTTCTGTAGAGCAGCTTATCACACATTAGACTCTGTGTGCAGTTGCTTCCTTACCTTGGGAGTGAAGTGCCTTCTTTAAGGTTCTGTGCTTCTGATAGACAGCCACACTAGAGTCTAGAGTGAGTTCTCTTCTATATTTCACATCATATCAAAGGACTAACCGCTCCCACGCGCAGAATACAAAGCAATCCCGATCATGCGCTACAAAGTTTAGGTGGAAAAGCTTGTAGCAGAAGCTTTGACCTGAGAAGAGACTTTATATATGTATATAATTTTCTTTTTATTCCATCTAATAGGAGCTCAAAGTCAAAGACCCAATGAGAACCTCTGGACAGCCACTAGGAGTAGGGTATTGGAAGAGAATAACAATGCATAGCACTAAGCTTCAATGACCGCAGCACAGTAATTAAAATGACTAGCATTTATTAAATACTTTTATAAAAGTCCGTAAATAAGGAAAATCATAAATAAAACTGAAACAAGAGGTCAGTCAGAACTGCTGACATCATACAGCTAATGGGGCATAGATCTAACTTTCTTCGGTCAAGCATATGAGACGATCAGCTTGGAGCCCTCTCATTCGGGTTCTGAATAAGGGTATTAGCAAAAAGGAGGTGATCTCCCCAAAGATCCAGGTCCAATCATGACAGCTGGGAGAACTCAGGCCAACAAACCCCCTAGAGGGGAGGAATGTAAGCAACTGGATGGTGACCAGAGTGCTGCTTGTAAATGGGGTATCTGCTACCATAGGGGGAAATGCCATTGTGTGTGTGTGTGTGTGTGTGTGTGTGTGTGTGTGAGTGAGTATATGTGTGTGTGAGTGTGTATATGTGTATGTATGTGTGTATGTGTATATGTGTGTATGAGTGTGTATGTGTGTATATGTATGTGTGTATATGTGAATGTATGTGTGTATATGTATGTGTGTGTGTGTGTGTGTGTGTGTGTGTGTGTGTGACAAAAAGACCATTACTGAAATATTTTTTCCCCCACAATGTTTCAGGACATTAATTTTCATGAAGTGATTTTTTTTCACTATATATACTTAGAGACTTTAGGAGGCCAGGTGGCTTCCTAAAGATTCTTATCAGTAAAGGAGGGTTCTGGGGTCGAACAATCTAAGCCCCATTCCTCTAAGCTGAGGGCTGTTTTAGAGAAAGATCTAGTTCCTGTGAATGATAACTAGTTTGGGTAGTAAAAGGCACAGTGTTGGATCCCAAGACCTGATGAAATCTGGGCACCATGCAAATCGAGTTTAATTTCAAAGTAGAGCAACAGTTTCTTCACACTCTTAAACTCTGGCAAGGCAACACAAGTGGCGGTCGGTTTTGAAGATTAATCAACTAAGAATATTGTGGAAATGGCTTTTAAAGGAACAGATGGCAGAGGGAGGCAGTGACATCAGCGCAGTCAGAAGAAATGCGGCTAAAATAAGAACAGGTGCCGTGCAGGTGGAAAGATTGTAGGGACAAAGCTGCAGCTTTAGTGCCTGGTGACAAACCAAACACATACCAGAAAGAAAGAAAATCAGAACCAGGGAGACACATGGCAAATTGAAAAGAAATACAAGAATCATAGACCATCAGAGTTCCGCACTGGGCGGGCGACACCAGGCCCCAGGGGAAGGAAGTATCACCCAAAGGTTGATGTGTACTGAGCAGCCCCATGGGAAGCCAGGTCTTGGAAAACATCTGATACCAACTGTCGTCGGCACAAGCGGGACAACATAGCAGCCTCACGGAGAGTTGTTTTCTTCGTTGTTTGTAGTGCTTTAGCCAGAAATGCCAGCTTTCTATATCGGAAACCAGGTGTGGCCCATGGATGATGTTGAACTTCTGAGCTTCCACCTCCAGGACACTCAGAGTGCGAGGGAGCGTTGGCATGCCTGGTTCATGCTGGGAATTGAACTCACAGCTTTGCTCTTGTACTTTCTAGGCTGTCCTGGGCTGCGTGTGAGATTCTATTTAATAACAAAAAACAAAAACATAGAGCCTTTAGCCTACAAACCCTTTTAATTCCAAACACTTTCATTTATATAAGTGAAAACACAGAAAACTCATTTACATCAGAGTTTAAATTAATTACTCAAAATCCCAGTGAAAATGGCAGACCCTTCACCGTTCAGGAGGATGTCTGTGGCTACTGGAAAGTTCTTCAGTACCCTGCAAATGAGACAGAGAACCAGGAAATGATTATAAAGCCTATTTAAAATATATATAATTGGTTTTTCAAGACAGGGTTTCTCTGTGTAGTCCTGGCTGTCCTGGAACTCACTCTGTAGACCAGGCTGGCCAAATCCGCCTACCTCTGCCTCCCAAGTGCTGGGATTAAAGGCGTGTGTCACCACTGCCTGGCTAAGATTTATTTATTATTATATCTAAGTACACTGTAGCTGTCTTCAGACACTCCAGAAGGGGGCATCAGATCTCGTTACAGATGGTTGTGAGCCACCACCATGTGGTTGCTAGGGTTTGAACTCGGGACCTTCGGAAGAGCAGTCAGTGCTCTTAATCACTGAGCCATCTCTCCAGCCCCTATATATTTTTTTAATTCACACAATTCTTGTGGTGAAGTGGAGCAAGAAATGTCATAAATTAAGGAAAGCGTGCAGAAACATTATGGATGGTTTTGTCCAGTTGCGGTCTCTCACGTACATATCCAAAGCAAGGATGGGAAGGTTGGAGAAACTTGGCAGAAGTGGAAAGCAGGAGACAGCACAGTGAGGAAGAGCCTGGCTGAAAGCTGTTTAGGAGTAGAGGGAGCAAAGGCGGGGTCTTTACAAACTGAAGGTTGATCATGCAAGCCGGGGCTCGTGCAAAGTTACAGTCTCAGGCTCTAGAACCGGGGCAAGGTCATGAGGAGTCTTAAACGGAAAATTAACTAACTTCTTCTCTATTTGGAAACCCAGTGTTGTTTCAGTGTAGAGCCCGTGACCGGAGCTGGGAGAGCCTGGTGTTAGTCCTCCGCTGTGTTTGCCAGACTCAAGCTAGGCTAAGAACTTAAAAGAAAAAGGATCAGCCTGGATGATAATAAGCAGGGCACCCACAAATAGAAGTTATACAAATACAAATAAGTAAGAGACAGCCAGAGGTCCATCTTGCTCTAAGCTGTAAACCTACTGCATTTGGTTCCCAGACCAGCTGAAAGTATTCTAGGTGGATATACTCAGTTTGCCATTTTATTTTTACTCAATTAAGTACTCATTTCCCACTGATATTGGTGATTAATACTGAGAAAACCATTCTCTTTGCTCTCAGACTCCTGACAGGCAGTAGAGAGCTGGAACTGATACTCTTTTCCATGAAGAGTAGCCAAGTTGCCAAGCCCCTCGGATAAGCAAGTAATACACTCGTTCACTTGGATACCCTGGAGGGAGATGATCTAGAAGGGACAGAATCAAGGCACAAAAATCATTAGAATATGAAGAAATTTTGTCTGTGAGTCATCCGGCGTGCTGAGGGGGGTTATTGGTGTGGTGACTGCAGGAATAGAGCATAGAATACCTCCAGACACTGAAAGTGTGTGCTTGACATCAGGGCACAAGTTGCTGAAAGAAAGGACTGGAGTCTGCTTGTGGTGTTAAGTGAGTATTTTCTTTCACCACTAAGTATGTTGAAAGAGAATTTGAGAACAGAAGAATCAACAGGGGGAACCACAGACAGGGCGGATTAAAAATTACACCAAAGCTCAGGGTGGCGCAAGTGTGTGAAGAAGAAAGATAGTCGGTCCTGGAGGGTAGATTTGAAGATCATTGTCATAAAGCGGTTGTACATTTTCAAGGAGACATTGGAAATGGCTCAAGGCAATTCCGGTGAATCCAAATGTGACATCTGGGCTTCTGGAGGGTGTTGGGGAGCAAGCAAGGATTCTTGAACCCAGACTGCCAGGAAATAGATGATGGTTTGTTTTGTTCTTAGTGGCAGAGAAGATGGCTGCCCCACTGCCTGCTGGTGGTTAGAAGCCCAGCTCACTTGGTAAGGCTGTTTGCTCAAGCTTTAAATTTAGAGCACTGATTACCCCAATAACAGGTCAAATTTCATCATGTTTTATATTTGATTAGTTCCTCCTGGACTCTTTCAAAGCCCCTTCTGTTTTCTCCTGACCTTAAATGGTTTCATGTTTCTAGAATCCATCTTGTCTGGTTTTTTTTCCAACAGTTTATTGAGCCTATAGGAAATTGCAACAGTCTTGATCTTTATCCTGAGGGAATCTAACACCAAGATCTGTTCAAGACAAGAAACTTTTGATATTTATTACAAAATGTGGTATGAATGGTAATGCCATGCGTACATCACCCTGTGTGATGACGTGGAAGAGATGCTCCTTAATCTGCATCTCTCCTTACTGTTCTGTCTGTGGTCAGGTAAAATGTTAATCTGCGAACCATAACTTACTCTACGAAACACTTGCAAACGCAGACATATATCCGGGGAACCCAAGGATTAGCTGTCACTCTTCAGTCCGCTGTGTTATTGGAGTGATACCACTAGGAGACTTGCAGTGAGTAGGGAGGTTAAAAACTGGTCCAGAGCTTTCTGGTTCAGTTCCCCTACGAGTACAAACCTAACAGGTTGTTAATAATAGAACTTTAATTAAGGTTTGTAGATTAAAAAAAAATGCCACTGTGATTTTAAGGTGGTCTGGAAAACTGGGGTAACTGATACATAGTTTAAGTTACCATCTTAGAAGTCAAGTTCTTCTAAAGCCCATTCTGATGACGGTAAAATCATGGTGTATATAGCTGCCTCCCCCAAGAGTTCCCTTCTGCTGTCTTTGTGTCTGTTTGAATCTTGTTACAGATATTTAGGATCATTTTCAGTTAATTGCAATTATAACAATTACCGTGTCTTTTTAGTTTGTTAAAATTAGCTGATAAATATTTTATAGGTTCATCATGTACAACATGCTGCTTGAGAGTATACATTTAGCTGAGTTGAGCTAATTTCCATATGCATTGCTGACGTGTGTATTGTTGTTTTCCCCCTTTGTCCTGAAAACCTTTCCGTTTGTTGTCTTTACAGTTTGTAAGACTCTAATCTGTCATTGACTGTAGCTGTATTGTACATTTGATACATTGTATCTCCTGATCTGTTCTTTTGACTCCTGTGACATCCCATCTCTGTATACTTTCCTAATTTCTCTGAGCTCAGTGTTCTTAGATTTTACAATAGCTGAGATGATATGACATGACTGTCTGTGTGTGACTTTATTTTGTCATGTCATTTAATGTCACCCTTGTTGTTTGTTGCCAGTGACAGACGTCTACTAAAGGTTACCACATACATTCTCTATGTTCTTCTGTTATTCATCTCTGGCTGGATACTTGTGTAGCTTCCAGAATGGTGGGACCAGCTCTCTCTCCCACATACTGATCCCCTTTTATTGGGTGGACATTCAGCCGTGGGCTTGCTAGTCCATCACTTTTGACTTTTTTAATCTTTCCACCTCCTTATCTGAATAGATCTCTGAGTCTTGAAGGGTCAGATTTGGTGAAGACACCCCACTTAGAGTTGAGTGTTCCAAGGTCTTTCACTGCCTGCATGTGATGGTTTGTGTATGCTCGGCCCAGGGACTGGCACTATTAGGAGGTGTGGCCTTGTTTGGAGTAGGTGTGTTACTGTTGGTATGAGCTATAATGTTCTAGTCCTGCTGCCTAGAAGTCAGTATTCTGCTAGCAGCCTTCAGATGAAGATGTAGATCTGTCAGCTCCTCCTGTACCATGCCTGCCTAGATGCTGCCCATGTTCTTGCCTTGATAATGGACTGAACCTCTGAACCTATAAGCCAACCCCAGTGAAATATTGTCCTTATAGTTTTGCCTTGGTCATGGTGTCTGTTCACAGCAGTAAAACCCTAACTAAGACACTGTACATTGTCCAGTCGTGGGTTTTGGTGTTAATTTCCATTGACCACACACACACACACACACACACACACACACACACACTAAAAAAAAGCTTCTCTCTATTGAGAGTGGAGCAATGTACTGATCAATGGGTATAGCAATATGTCATTAGGAATTATTTTATTACTACGTTTCTTTATCAAAATAATACTATTAGCTTTTCCTCTCAGGTTGTTGACCTAATTAACAATGTTAGATATAGATTCTATCTCAGAGTTGGTCTTAAGACCAAGCAAAAAATAGTTACTCCCATAACCTCTGAGACACTACTGTACCAGTAAATCTTACAGGCAGGTTCCCATTGTAGGTTACAAGGTTCATAGCTAGGTCAGATGGATTATTATTCTGCTAAATGAATTGAAGATTTTCTAAAAGGGGGTTTGACCTCTGTCTCTGAATTTACAATTTTAAGTCAAGGGAGGTTGCGAACAGATATATCTGCCTAAACAAGTATTAACAAGGAAATGACCAAGTTAGTTATTTTTTTAGTTTTGTAGTCTTAAAACCTCTGTCCACCTCCCAGATTCCTTTTAGTAGAGAAGCAGTTTTCCAAATGATAGTGAATAGAGCTCAAACTATTGATTCAAAAGGAGGATCAAGATTGTCCAAGGATGCCCAACATGATGGAGCAGCCAGTGTATCTGCTTCCAGGGACTACTATAAAGAGAGGTTAAGACTCTAGGCTTTGAAGAAAAAGGGCTATTTGATATTGTAAAGATTTCTCAATTTACAAGAAAAGGCAGTTCAGACCCTTGCACAGTTCATCTGCATAACAAAGCAGGACGGTCTCCATAGGGAATTTGTGAAGCTGGGGAGGAAACTTCCTACTATCTTCTGAGATGTAGTTAGTAACCCTGGGCTTCCTCTTTATCTCCAAGACAGGGTTATATGTGTCTAAGCGAGGCGGGGTATTCATATCCTGCCCCCTCCACCTGCCACGCCTTTTAAAACAATCATACTGTCTTGTATTCTAGTCTGACAGAGGCATAACACGATATTCTTTTTCCTGTTGCTCATTGCCCAGCTTAACTAGTCTGATAATCTGGCAAATGGTCAGAAATCTACACCCTCTTCTAGCTGAACATTTACAGGTAAATATTTCCGGAGTGAAACAGTTCTGGTCCATGCTTGTGACCTAAATACATTTTTCAAAGCTTTTAAGTGATATCTGGTACGTTTTATGTTTCTTAGTTGTCTCATATATTTTATTTAATCATTCCCTATCGAAAAAAAAAATGCAATGAGGTTTCTTTTCTGAAGACCTCTCTTCTGGGACATACCAATAAGAAAAAAATTATATACATGAGCTAAAGATGTTTGGTGCAGGTAGAAATCATAAATTCGGACTTAATTATACCCCTAGGGATAGCCTGAGGAAACTGAAAGCAATCGCATAATTAGACCAATTGTGTAATCAAAAGCAAAATGGTATGGCTAAGGAATGATAAAGTGGTTTCCCCGCCTCAAGACTTCTCTGGTGTAGGAAATCTTAGGGATACATGAGTGTGGCACCTTGTCCCTTCTGGATGGCCCCTTCTTGAGCAGTGTTGTAACCCAGACTCCAGCTCTTGGTTTGGAAGTTTCTAAAGTATGTCCACCATGGGGGCTTCAGTTGAGCAGAGGTGTCCTGAGGTGAGCTGTGGGTCCTAGCCAAAGGCAGAGGAGAGAATTAAAGGCATACAATTGTTTTTGTTTTTATTTTATGTTATGTTGTTGCTAGGGATAAAGCTCAAGGCTAACAGCATACTTAGCCGGGTACCTAACCACTGAAATACAACACCAGCCTCAATTCAACCACTCCAAAACGTATGTCGCTTTAATATCGATTCCATTCACTTTATGTAAAATTTAAAGCATCACAAATTGGTGCGATTTTTATCACACCTAGAGAGGTAATATCGCAAATTTATTAAGAAAAAAATATAAATTCAATACAAATGACACAAACCGATGTTTGTGCTGTTCTGTTCGCAAGTGTGGATGTGTCGTCTTGGGGGATATCCAGTGCCTTTCAAGGCCCTTTCCTCCCTGCCTGCCGGGGAATGAACTGGGATTTCTCATGCTAAGCACACATTGTATAGATGAGTTTTACCCCCAGCCCAAGAGAAAAGCTTCTTTTAAGCAATTGCCTGGCATGGTTATGTAGTTTGCAAATTCCTTAGACCTCCATGGAACTGGAGTATACCCCTGACCCCCAGCTATTTGTGTAAATTGCCTTCTGTGCCTGCAAGCTCAGGAAACAAAACAGTTCAGTTCAAAGACCAGGAGAGACCAGTGTCTCGTTTCCCAGAATCAGCAAAACAGGTCCCTCTTACTCAGCTTTTGATTCTATTTTGGTTCCAACCATGCTATGGAGAGCAGTTGTCTTTTCCTGTGTAATCATTTAAGTGTTGATGTCTTACCCAGAAACATCTTTACACTCATCTAGAGTAACAGTTTGGCCAGCTGAACAGATAACCTATAAAGTAAGTGCTGAACCAGGACAGTCAAAACCTTTGTTCTCAGGGTATAAACGTGCAGGAGGCCAGAATGTGAGTGTGGAGTACCGCAGTTCACCGGGAAGCTGTTAGACATCAGTGGCCTTGACCCTTCCGGGATGTGAATTATCTCTAAGTAACTAGGAGGGATGTTGTAATTTGTATCTGGAGTATTCCCAAAGGTCCGTATTTTACTAGCTTAGTCCCAACTATAGGTGCTGTTGCGTGGGAGTAAGGAAGGTATGTAGAAGGGTCTATTTGAGTGTATTCCTATAAAGTGTGTAATGGGGCCCAGGCCTACCCTCTCTGTCTTCCTTTACCTCATGGCTCCCATGCAGTGACCGTCTTTCTTTCCTGTTCTGTTCTATGCCATGATGTCTCTAAAGCCACAGCCAGCCTCATGCTGACTTCTTCCCCATCTGGAGCCTTCCTCTGTCACCTTAGGTTGGCTGTGTCAGGTATCCTGTTACCATGACGGAAATCTTGATACAAATTCTCGTTTATTTAGAACAGTCTTTTGTAGTTGTTCTTCCTCAAGTGCTGAATTGTTTTATTTTATGAATCCTTTAATTACTCTAAGTGTTTTATGTCCTGTGACTAGCCTGGAGGTTAGCTCAGTAGGGTGCTTCTCAAGTATATACAAGGGCCCAGGCTTACTCCTCAGCTCTATACAACAAGGGAGATACTCTGTTGATAAATGGATTATTGATAGATGATTGCCTATCATAATAAACGTGAAATTATCAAAGTTGTCAAATTATCTTAAGCTTTCACAGTGGTTTTAATAAAATTTTTTATCAGATAACATTTTACTATTAATCTATAAACAAAAAATATGTATATGATTACAAACTCTAGATGTCTTTTCATAGTAATTATTTAAGAAATCACATTTTATCAGTACATCGCCTTCTTGGTCATCCTGATGTGTGTTAATTGCTGTAACTAAACTTTGTTCTGCATAAGTTAGAGGCCATTCATTAGTTACAAGTTAATTTTTTATTCTTGTATGTCTTGAGGCAGTTTTAGCTTACTTAGCATCTAATGGCTAGAAGGCAATGCTCTCAGACTCTCGTGTTAATTACTTCCTTTAACCCTCATGAGAGCTCAATGAGGCAATCCTGTTATTCTGTGTATAAGGGAGTAAAGAGAGGCACAGACTGTTCATACACTGCCCATGCTTATCCACCCTGACAACAAACACCACACAGTTAATATCTCATTCTATTGAGTCGACACTTGAATCATATTCTGGCAATTGTGAACCATGCAGGCATGGAAGCTGTATTAATATTAAACTTTGGAACTCACACTTTAGAATTAAGTTTTCAGACCAGTCACTGTTGTAAACTTACGGTGAGCATAGCTTTATTTTATTAGAGATGATAGGGTTCTCAGACTCCCCACAAATCTTCCTGCTAACTTTTGTTTTGTTGAATAGAGCTAGAACATTGAGAGACATGGCTTGGCTTAATTTTATTTCCCTCTCTTCCTTCATCCCCCTCCCTTTATGAGTTCTGGTGTAAGTTTGTGGGTCCCCTTCACTTGTGAAATTACAGCATTGCACTGGAAGCAGTAAGTCAGTGCACATTCCAGTGTGTATTAGCAGGAGGATTTTGATACAGGACCCGTATCTGGTTCTTTGTTGGTTGACTAACAAGATAACGGAATGTAGAACTTCTTGCTGGGAAAGACACAAGGGCATCCTTCCCTTTACTCTGTTTCAGAGCAGGCCTCAGTCTCCTTATGTCCTTCAGCACCAGCCTTGGCTACAACATTAAGTTTCCTGGTGCTCTTTTTTCTCTTCAGACTTTAACTTTTGTATTTCTTTCTGCCTCATTTGCTCTTTTGTATTGTTGACTGGCACAAAAGTGATTAATAACCACGTGGCAGAGCCAATATTAGACTTGAAATCTCCTACACTGAAGAAATTAGTCCATTACTTTTTAATTTAGCCTTGGGCAAGTTCTTGGGACTAGAGCAGAAAGCAGCCACATTCTTTGCTATGATAGCACATGAATGGTCCCTAGCCAGTCATGGATTTTTTTTCCGTCTAAAATCTCATAAGCCTGGGCTTCCACCTGGCTCTTAGCACCTCTGTCTTCCAAGCTCTGATGAGAATGGCCCATTAAATTCCACTTTTGGTATTCGACCACTTTTCTCATCCAAATTCCCTGAGTCTTCTTTATTTTTAAAAAGAAAACATAATCGGGGGTGGGGGGGAGGAGAAGGGCAAGGACAAAGAGGTAGAGGAGAAACTATGGTGAGGTCTGTCGCCGCTGTGGCTCTTTCCTGTGTACTAATCTAATAATCTCATTCAGTCCACCAATGGTCCTTCCCAGTCGACCTGTGTCTTCTTGTAACTAAGACAGCAGTGCCAGGAGCAGTCCTCCGGTGCCCTACTTACATACTTTCTGAGTCTTCAGTTTGTAACAAAGTTGCCTTCCAGAGAAAGTGCCGTGCAACAATATCTGAGTATGAAAAGAGATTTGCAAAGCTGTCATGGGCTTTAAATAAATAAAATCACCCAGTTTCTAGGAGATTTATGTTCACTGTGAGAACCTGCGTGCTATAAGATACAGTACGATCCATTGCAATCTTACCACCCCTACAGGATCATTCCTGAACATCCTCTGATGACCATTGTTTATGTACTTTCCTTAAAGCAAAACTCTTCATGGACAACTTAATAGAAAAAATTCTCACTTTATATGAAAGCAAATTTATTACTATATATTCAGAACTTTTTTTTGTTATGAATTTTATTTTCTCACAGAGCCTCCATCCATACAGACCAGTGGCCCTGGGTCATGTTCACTTCTTGACAACTCTGGGTCACATCCCACAAGTAGAAAATGACGTGGAAGCGTGGGGAAATAGCAGAACATAAATGAAGTTTTGAGATCACAGCTCTGCCTCTGCAAGAGGGGAGGAATTCTGTCTAGACCAGATCTTCCCCAATAACTGCTTGCTCCTCGCTGTGAGGAGCAACTAGCGGTAGACAGGCTTGTAGACAGGATTTTGGAGTTCTTCCTTGGAGGTTGAGAGAACAGGTTCTCTGTCTTTCCCCAACTATCTCACTTTCCACATGGTGTTTTCCATGACTTCATCACTGCCTGATTACGGTGAAATGGTTAGACCTGATATGGCCTGTATTCATGTGAAGAAAGCAGGTTTTAGGGCTTGGGACACAGATCACCTTTTGGGCTTAGCGAATTAAATAGGCCAAGGCAGAGGCAGGATTGCTGCCCCCAGGCTTGTCCCTGTATACCACTGCACAGAAGGGCCCAATTTCATATAGCGTACTCAGAAAACATTAATGAAACTTTTGCATGTCAGTAACAGCTCAACTCTACAGGCAATCAGGAGCTCGCCAGATGGGTCTGCAGGTCGGCCTTGCTGTGTAAAGATATTGTCTGTTCTTCTAGTTACTGTGAAGGGGTGTACTAAGGGTTATATGGACATCGACAGCATTAACCAGGGCTGCCAAATCATCAGGGCAGGCCAGCAATTGGCATTTTACATTTTTCATTTTTTTGTCTCTCTCTCTCTCTCTCTCTCTCTCTCTCTCTCTCTCTCTCTCTCTCTCTCT
>NC_034609.1:50449586-50466790 GCF_900095145.1 Mus pahari
TGTGTGTGTGTGTGTGTGTGTGTGTGTGTGTGTGTGTGTGTGTGTGTGAAATTTTGGCACTGTGATTAAAACATGTGTTTTTAAATTTTGAAGATTGTTTTAAGGAGTTGCTCTAACAGCACCAATAATTCCTTAAGAATTTTTATTACTGATTTAAATGTCTTCATTAAATTTTTTATGTTTATGTTTATAATTTAGTGTGTGCATGTATGTGGGAGCACACATGTGAACATCAGAGGAAAACATGGAGGAGTCTCCTTTTCTATCCACCATGTGGGTTACAGGTATCAAACCCAGGCTGCCAGGCTTGTCATCGAGGCTTTACCTGCGGAGCCGTCTTACCAGCCCTCTATTTTATTTTATTTTTGCTTGTTGCTTTAACCTCAGTATATAAATTTTCAACTTTTAAAGGTTATTTATTTATTTGAGACATGGTGTCATATAATCTGGGCCAGCCTCAAATTTACTATATCGTGGAGATAAAAAGGTCTCAGAGCAAGGAAAACTTGACATTTTGAAACGAAACCCCACACTCTGAGGTGGTTAATATGTGTATCTGGCTCCCTCCAAAAAACACAGATTTGTTCATGTCTCAAAACGCATAGTGTCCAACTATCCCTGAATCATAGTTCTTCTTATCAGTGTCATTATAAAGCCAGGGGGTGTTATTCTGGCCAGCTATCAAAAGGTAACCACTGGCCACTGTTAACTCAGTTCCTGTAGAAGTTTTTGTTTTACAGGATCCTATGACTTAGTTCTGTCTTTGGAGAGTGTTTGAATTAGGCTGTTGTTGTTGTTGTTGTTGTTGTTGTTGTTGTTGTTGCTAGATTTTGTTCCATAGATTGAAAAACCTTTTGCCTACCCCCACCCCCAGATAATAAAATTAGAGATGAAAAAGGAAGCCATTATGGTAGATACTGATGAAATTTAGAAGCTTATAGTGGTATACCTTAAATGTATTTCACTAACTTGAAAAACTTAAGAGAAGTGAATAGATTTTTTTTTTTTTAGGTGCATATGGCCTACCAAAATTAAATGAAAATTAAATAATTTCTTCTGCGGATGCTTTTTTTTCCCCTGTAGCTCAGGCTGGCCTTAAACTCCCTCTCTGTGTGAATGTTGGTGTGTGCCACCTCCAGTACCTGGCTGATTTGTTGTTGTTGTTGTTGTTGTTGTTGTTGTTGTTGTTGTATGATTTCTCCCTATGTGGACCCAGAATTTGGAATGCTGGGATGCAGGTGCATGCCGCCACGCCTAGCAGCCAAACCCTTTAAAACATTATGTTACTCTCATAGAATGCAGTGACCTGACCGTGGGGTGAACCTGTTTTACCCACTGTCTTATTTTATCTCTCTGGAAGGCTGATACAATCTTATCATTCAGTTAGGAAGTTCCTCTGTCCACAGATGTCTTTTCCAGTGTGATGGGAACTAGCCTTCCCTGGGGAGCTGGCGAATTAATCAAGGAGCTGCGCCACCAACACGAATACCTTCTGGAATCCTCTTCACAGTTCTCAGAAGGACTTGGAAGCCACGTCCCTGTAGAATAATCTATCAAGTGTAATTTAAAAAGTAGCCTCGCTCATTCTGTCTACCTCCAAATAAATGTTTTCCCTAAGATACTTAGGGATACATTTTATGAAGTCGTAAGTCTTTCACTGAGTCAGGAAGGTTATGCAATGACTGTCAAAAGTATGAAAGAGAACATTTAATAGATAATTAGTGTAGTAGAATTATTTAAAGTGTTGTATTCTGTATTCTGTTAAGAATAAGAAGAGATTTTGAGAGAATGTACTATAAACTTGAGAGGTTACTACAGGGTCATCCATTTTTATGTTTTAAGCATAAAATCAGTGATAGGCAGGAAATGTACAAACTGAAATAGAATTTTACTATTTAATAATGTGATTCCTTAAATGATAAATTTCTACAACTGTGATCTTTTATTTTGAAAATCCCAGTTCCTTGGAATACTGTATGTGCCAACACAGGTGGATGATGGCTTCTACTTGAGTTTGCAGAGCTTTGTGAAATTGGTACTGTGGTGGTGTTTCTTATCATGAAACCGTTTCTACTTTTTCTAAACACAGGAACAGATGAAGGCAGGATTCAAGCCCTTAACTTTTCTAATTACTCTCATTTATCTTACCATGGCATCCACCTAACTTTCTGAGCTTCAGAAATTTTATTCTATGAAGACCAGAAAAATATTTAGCACTCAAATAGAAGGTAGCTAAAACCATTAAAAATTTGTGCAAATTTAGATGATATTTAGCTTATACAGACAGGCGTAGTTCTCCATACTGAATGGCTGGCGTGAGGACTTATCACTCAAAGATGAATTGTCTACTGGTGAATTGAGGTTTTTACTCCAAGGTTATTAGTTTGGGGGTTATTACCATCATGGAGGAGAATCTTGAGCATTGATGTTTCGCAAGCAGCTGGGCACAGGTATCCTCACATAGTGCTCTCACCTCTTATGGATGACCTGACCCCCAAACCGTCTCCTTTTGTCCTCTGTGAGTGGAAAGTTTATTGTTTTCTCTGTTGAAAGACTAAGACTGATTAAATAGAGATAGACAACAAAGAAGCAAACAAAGGCTGTAGACCCTGGCAAAATTCCAAAGAAAGTGTGTGGAATGCCTCATGAGTTGTTTTTCATCAGCAAGAAGAAAAGAAATATAGCTCAGGGTTTGCCTGGTGACTCCAATGGGCTTTTGCTTACATGAGCCGAACCTGGCAGCCTTCAGTCTGAGACTGGAGAAGGCTCAGTTGGTTAGTTACACCGCTGTATGCTAGAGTTGGGTTGTAACATACCTGAAGCTGAGTTGAAGCTCACATTACATGGTGGCCGCTTTGGAGAAAATTTTATTTTCTACCCTCAGTCAAATTAATTTGGCATCTCATTCTTTCCTCTCCTTTGACTGTTCTGATACTGTTTTCTTTATTTTTTTTCTTTATTTTTCCCCCTTTTATGTTTTTAATAGAGTGAGCTAAGAGTTAATAAAATTAATCCCCCTTCTGTGTGAGAGTTTAAACTGGATTTTGGGGCTCTCTTCGTTCTGTAAACTTGAAAAAAGTAATAACACAGTAGAGTTTTTGTCTTATGCATTACCCCTGATAAGTAAATTACATCTGAACTTACATAAAGAATCTGAGCAGATGTGTCCACACTGGAATCGCTAAGATACTGGCTTTTTCTGAAGCTCTGCAAACTGCTGTCTGGGAGTCCTTTATATTACCCATCTGTCAACCCACCACCCAAGAAATGGTACCCTGAAGAGTGTGTATGCTAGGAACGTACACCTAGATACCCTTCAGGGACCAGGTCTGGGCTCCTTGCCTTATATCTTCAAAATAAGTCTAATGTCAGTTCCCCCTTGGAGCCTGGAAAGACTCAGTGTTTAGCTGATTCTGAAATGCTTTCATCCCAGGCAGGCATTTCACAGGTCGCACTCAGAGTTCAAGGACGTAGTGCAGCGTTCTCAGGATGAGGAGCATTCTCTGCCAAGCCTCTCACCAGCGCAGACTCTCCCCAGATGCCTCCCCGCTGTCTCACATGCCTTAATGTCCTCCTCTCTCCAGATGGGATGGAAAACTTGCTACTCTCGGGCTGCTCCTCTTTCCTGCCTCTGTCATCTCAGGACCGTAGTTCAGAGCTATGGTAGACACATGCCGGAGTGTGGGCTTAGCCCTGTCCCTGGCGCCCTCAGCCTCCTCTCCCACCCACAGGTTCAGTCAGCACTACTGTGGTACACAACAGGGTTAGAACTGTGCATGGTTTCAGTAACTGGCACCTTGTGATGAATTCATTCTCTTTCATGCTTTCTAGAAGTCGACTTCTTTTACTTAAGAAATGTTAATTTTGCCAATATGAATTTTTCTTCCGTCTCCCGTTCTCCCTTGCAGTGAGTGATTCTCAGTCTTCCTGATGCTGTGACTCTTTAAAGGTTCCTCATGTTGTGGCGACCCCCAACCATAAATAAAGTCATTTCTGTTGCAACTTCCTAACTATAGTTTTGCTACTGTTATAAATTTTAATGTAAATATCGGATGTGCAGATGGCCTTAAGTGACCCCCATGAATGGCTCTGTTGACCACCACCCCCCAAAGTGGTTGAGACCCTAGGTTGAGAACCACTGCCCCATTGAAATTTTTGAAATGTCTGATTTTGTTCAAGTTATTTTTTTTTAAACTGAAACAATTACTCTTTTCTTTCCTTGTGGGGAAATTGTCTTCCAGATATCGTCTCCAGTGTGAACTGGTTTCTCCTTCCTTGAGCGGTTCTCTCACCTCCCTCTGAGACTCTGTGGTACTATACTTCACTTTATTTTAGTTTCCAGGACTTTGCTTCAGCACGGTGCTAAACGAGTGTAAAGAAAGGTCCACAGAGGATGAAAATATACTCTTTACACGTGCACACTTGACTTTCAGGCTTCTGTTCATACATTAGCTGCAATGGTAGCCCATGACATGAGGACACAGGATATGATGGGTCCCCGTGGCCATCCCTTCATTTCTGGACAGCCTTGTTTTGAGGGCATTTGCATAATAGACAGCTTTGAACATAGGCACAGGGTCTCTCTCGGTAGCCACAGTAAACCTGGCCTATTCTCAATTTTCTTCTTTCCAGTATCCCCCACTTCTTGCTATCTTACAGAAGCTCTTACGCCGGAGATGCTATGGGTAAGGAACAGACTGGCTTTGACACTATGATCATGTTTTTTTGTTGTTGTTTTGTTTTGTTTTGTGTTTTCTGTCTTCCACTAGCCCTGCATCTCCTAGCAGGGTCCGTCATGGTATTATAGTCACACTTCCAAGCTCTGGAGGAGCTCGGGTCACAGCTGCCACAGTTCCTTTGACTGCTAACACACAGCATGTCATAACTGTATATGTTTGCGATGTAACCACAGTTGCTGGCATTTACTTTCTCTTTGAATATTTCCTTTACTTGTAATCCACAGTATTTTCTTCTTCCACCTGATGGTGTGTGAGTGTGTGTGTGTGTGTGTGTGTGTGTGTGTGTGTGTGTTAGCTTTTTCTCATCCCTAGAGGCAATTCACAATGAAAATCTGTGTGTTCAGCAAAGCGCAATAAACATCAGGTGTTATGCAAGTTTCCCCACTGTGGATTTTCATGTGATTGAATGGGCAGTTTGTTTATATTAAACTATTTTGCAAGGCATGCAGAGTATGAAAGGATGAACGGGAACCGCAGGCAAGCCTACCATTATTTTATAAGATGTATCAGGGACCAGGGAGATGGCTCAGTGGTTAAGAGCACTCACTAACTGCTCATGCAGGGGACCAGGGTTCAGATCCCAGCATCCACACAGATGCTCACCACCACCTGTAACTTTCCAAGATATCTAATGCTTTCTTCTGGCCTCCGTGGACTCCTACACACATGGTAACACATAAACTCATACAAGCACACACCCATACACATAAAGTAGATAAGTTAAAATTTTAAATATGTCATATTGATATCTAATCACCCAAAAATATCTGTCAAGGTGTATTTCTTACATCAAGTTCTTATATTTTTTTTTTAGGATTTATTTTTTATTATTTTAGTTATTTGCCTATGCTAAGTATTTCTGTGTGGGGATGTACAGGCACCCAACGTAGACGGAGGCTTCCTATCTCCTGTTGCTAGAATTACAGATGGTTATTTAATTAGATGTGACTGCTGGGAGCCAAACACAGGTCCCCCGAACAAACACTTTACCATCTCTATAGCCCCTGGTACTTGGTTTTAATGACATATGTAAATTGCCATGTTTGGCAGGTATAGTGTTCAAGCACCATGCTAAATTGGGGCATAGGTCATCCCAGTTGTGGATCATCTATTCCAGAGAGAAGTATGTCTCGTTTGTTCCCAATTCTTAGAAGACACAGAGACAGGGTATCACCTTCCTTCATTAGCATCACTCTCCAGTGTTTTAACACCTCAACCTGAAATTTCAACCTCTGCATTCCTAATTAAAAGAGAGGGATGAGAAACTGCACCTGGAAGTTCCTTACCAGTATCTAGCTTTACTTAGTGTGCTAGTCCTTAAATATTGATTGTATGTTAGCTGGACTTCATTTTTCTTTATGGTCACAGTGGGATGCAGTATTTAGTTTTGCTGACAGTACTTGTGTGTACGTGGCTTTTACAACATACAAGACAAAATATAGGATGCAGTAGCTGATGCTGACCCGTGTAAAAGATGCTAATCTGTAGTTGCCTCAGCCACTGAGCACAGTCTCATGTACCCTAGCTAAGTTCTATGCACAGATCTCCAGAGTCTCTTCCATGCTTGGGGGCCGACCTGTAGGGAAATACTCTGTAAATCCCTTCTTCCTGGTGTGTCTCTGTAGTTGGGATATTCTTTATGTGGCTGTTTTCCTGGTGCCACATTGGTGTTTCAGTGGGGGATAGATCTTAGTGACATTTCAGTGGGGCTTAAACTATTAATAGATCTTAGAACAAAATGTCTTTAACCTGTAAGATCATTTTTCCCCCCTTACATCTGGCTTATAAACAATCCTGCCACCTCTCCACCTTCCAACTCCCAACGGAGAAGCATCATTTAGGGAGTTCGTGTTTACATTCAAAGTGGTGTTCTTAGGCGGGTTCAAGAAGCTGTTAACCTTTGAGATGTATTATATGGTGGTGCTTAAGAGAGATAGATGGTTAAGAAGTACATATTAGAGCCTCTCAAAGCACAGGAGCATCAATCTTCAAGCACCCAGCTCCTCGGAGCAGGGAGTGCAGGATGCATGGGTATGTCTGCCACTCCCGGGATGCATGCCACGGCAGAGCAGGAGATGACAGAAAGATGTGATGGAGTAATCTGCCTTTCTCTAAGCTCCCTTTAGGAATGTTCTGTACTGTCTGTCCTGTTTATTCTTTTGTTGACTGGTGTATCTGTTGCTGGCATGCATGCATGTATGCATGCATATGTAATTATGATAAATTATATACATTATGTATATATGTAATATATATGTGTGTGTGTATCATTTATATAATACATATCTCACAAGTTAAGTATGTGCAAGAAAGAGGAGATTGGCCAGGCATGGTCACATGTGCCTGTGATCCCACCACAGTCAAGGGGATCGAGAATGTGGTTACAGAGGAACTTTAGGCCAGCCTAGAGTATGAAACCGTATCTCAAATTAAAAAAAAAAAAAAAAAAAAAAAGTTCTTCATCTTCATTGACCCCTTTCCTAATGCAGTTGGTTTAATGCATTCATAGTAAAACACACAAACAAGAATAAAAAATAGAAGGAAAAAATAAAATTATATGTGTACCTAAATTATTTCTATAAGCATGGGAGTAGATCAGTTAAGCTATACTTAATAGCTCCCTTTAGACAACCCCAGAGATTGCTAGGGTTAGTTTTGCTTTGATTAACAAGATTTTACAGAGTCTGCTGTTGTTGTTGCCAGACAGTTCATTCGAGTTGAAATACGCATGGCCCTCTGAACCATTGTATTTGGAAAATGGATCTTGTGTAAATTTGTTGATTTAGAACACTGATAACAATCAGGCATGCTCGTCATTATTCAAGTGGCCTCAAAGAGTCAAGGAAGGGTTGATTGGTAAACTCCTTAATGGAAGAACATCAACAAGATGATAAGGAAAAGAGGGTCCTTGGGTAGGTTGCATTTCACTTATTCATGCCAGCAACAGCATTTATCCCACTTCCTTTTGGAATACAAACATACTCAACAATATCTGTGATACAATAGGGCATTTTCAAAGGTGGTGTGCAAGTACAGGGACTGTATATACAGAGTGTTTGTGTTCCCCTTGCCTTAGGTATTGCTGTATACCTCTAAGCAGGTAAGAGTCTATAACCAAGGCTTCTGTCCTGAGAGAGGCACAAGGTACTCAGCTGCTGAGGGATGCTCTTTGAGGAGCCTTCCTGGAGCAAGGATTTTAGGCTTGGAATTTTCCCTACTAAATTCTCATCATGACAAGCTGAGTTAGTAAGTAATGGGGGAAGGCTTTGCTATGTCTTTGGTAGTGGTCATGGTCTACTAGCACCCCAACTGTTTTGGTCTTTGAAGTGTTTTAGGGCTGTAAATGTATTCACTTAGAAATGTATCACAACATTGCAGCAATATAATTACTGCCTAAAAGATACATTCAAAAAATGACATAAATAACAAGATAAAGGAATTTGCATTAATTACAGTGCAGTTTTCTTTCTGTATCCTGGGACTTTCTGTTGACTGCCTGGGACACATTGTCTCTTGAGACTCTTTCTTGCTTGTTCAGGAAAGCATCTGTGTCTTACCACCTAAGAGTTCCTGGACAAAAGACCTCTTAACAGGATCCGCGTGCTTCTCAGCTTCCTTCATGCTTTTCTTTGTCATTCTGCCTCTAGGATGAGGAAGGCACAGAAGAAGACAGCAGCCGAGTGGAGCCGGTTGGACATGCTGATACTGGATTGGAGAACATGCCCAACTTTTCCCTCGAGTAAGTCCCTATGGCTTGGCCTCATTTTTTACTGTGTATGTGCAGCATCGCTACGGGCAGCAGGTGTTCTAAAGCATACGGCGTGCAGAATGTTTGTGCTTAGGTAAAAGCTATGCCTGCGCTGCTTCATGTTCACTAAGAACATCCTTCATGTGTGATGCCTTGTAAGCAGCGAGGCGTGGAAGCTCATATGTGCCTACCCAGGGTTTCATGTTTTGGTGAAAACTGCTAAATTACAATAGCATAGTATTTGATTGAAGATGTCTGTCATGTTAACAGCTCTGTAAACATCGTAACTGTTTTCGGATTGCTTTCCCTGTCTGTATGTTGATCATTTGTTCAAGTTTGCGAAGTGAGAAAAAATATTCATCTTATTCATATTGATAATTAAAATTAATAACAGAATATTATTTTAATACCAAAAATTAGTTGGATAAAGTATGCCTTGGTCACGTACACACAAGCACATACATGCACACAATTTAGCTGAAGAAACAGGGTCTGTGAAGATTCTTGGTGGGATGATGAATGCCATAGTTGGGAGTCCAGACCAAACCCGATTTTAGCCTTTTGCTACTTCACAGCTTTAGAGCTGGGATATTAGCATGTTTACAGTGGAGACTGTTCTCAGCTCCTCCCCTGGTAGACTGGAGTAGGGAGGACAGTCATACTGATCTTTTATTTGACTTTTTGGTCTAAATGTAGGGTGAAGACAACACTATTAATAAACTTCTTCCAGAACAGGTGTGTGTGTGTGTGTGTGTGTGTGTGTGTGTGTGTGTGCGCACGCGCATGTGCTAAGAACATCACAGTAGGATTGAGCAGGCTTAGATACCATGGATTTATAGATGCAACCACCAGCATTTAAGAGATGCTTGAGGTGCCACCTTTTTTTTACAGAGAGAATGTAGACTAAAATAAAGTCATTAAAATTAATGCTTTTCTTCATTGAGATGCAAATGTTCAAATTAGTATTAGTGGTTTAAAAACATGAGTTTTATATAGTTGTGTGAAAATGACTTATACATAATGTTACTTTAGTAAACGTTTTAGCTGTGTGTACAGATACTGTTCGTTTGTTTAGAGAAAAGCCTCCCTTTATAGCCTAGGCTAGTTTCAAACATACAGCAGTCTGTCCTCCTCCTGCCTCAGCTTCCTGGATTCTGAGAACATAGGCATAAAGCACCATACCAGACTTTTAATTTAATTAATATGTGTAATTAAATCTATATACATGATTCTGCTTTGTTGGCTATCTCTATTGTTAGCTGGACTTACTTTTTATATAAGTGAGACATTTTTAGTACATATGTTATCAGCTGATTATATAAGAAATATAGTTCAAAGCTTGGCATTTTGTTTTATATTAAAAACTACATTGGGATCCCTGTTGGATCCAATGGTAGTTACTTACAGTTTTCCAAATTGTTTATAGTAGATACTTAATTGGCATTCTATTTCCAAATATGGATCGGTATACATGCAGCTCTCTGAAAATGTGTGCATACGTTAAAAAAAGAATCTGCAAAGGATGTAAAACCTCTCACGTAGTCTAGAAATCTACCTTCTCTATATCATCATCTTCATTAATCTCAAGGCAATGCTACCAGTAAAGATCCACAGAAGAAGTGTCAGTTCCTGGCCACCACGCTAAGTGCAGTTGCTCAGAAGCAAAAACAAACAGAAGCATTTGGTTTCAGTGGGTCCCTTGGACCGAGAGAGTAAGCTTCAGAAACCACCCTCACACTACTCTGCAGCTAAGGAAATGGAGGGTGGTTCATCATAGTGAGCTGTGAGGTCATTAGCAGTCTCCTTTAGACAGTCAACCTGCAGGAGCAAGAGCTCTGCGTCCTTAACGGGTTACTGGAAGGACGGAGTGACATGCATTGGAGCACGTTGTAAGTTGCCATATGCCATGTGTGCACAATGCCCCATGTTTAGCTAGCCTAAGAGTTCTCAAGTTAGCTATTGGAGTGTCAGTAACATCAAGGCGCTGATGTCCAAAGCGTGAAGTCATATTGCTCAGAACAGAATGGTCCAAGAGGACCTTCTGTGCCCTTATTTGCTCCCTCCATGCCATCAGACTAGCGTTCAGGTAGGCGGACTTTGGTGCTGCCTCCATCACCACGCTTGCGTTCTCGAGTGTGTATGTGTGCGCCCGTCGCCTGTCTGTCTGGGATTTTGTTTTGTTCTCTCTCTCTCTCTCTTTTTTTTTTTTTTTTNNTTTTTTTTTTTTTTTTTTTTTTTGTGTGTTTTTTGTTTTGTTTTTTGTTGCGTGTCTGTTTTTGTTTTGTTGTGTTTCTGTTTGGGTTTGTTGACAGTCCATGTTCATGCTTCCTCATTCATCATTGTCTCACAGTGATATGGTAAAGCTCGTACAAGTCCCCAACGATGGAGGGCCCCTGGGAATCCATGTAGTGCCTTTCAGTGCTCGAGGCGGCAGGTAACGTATCTTGCAGGTTTTTTAATCGATCGTAATGTCCACTGTTTTCTGTGTTGACTTCGCACATGCATAAGGGAAAGGTTTTCACTGGGGTCAGCTGCTTGCTTCCATTGTAAATCTGTCTACAGAATAAACATGCCCGATTGAGGAAGTTTCTATGCACAGGGAAGATCTGTAGGTTCAGATTATATTAACCAGCTCACCACTTAGCACATCCTGGTACTTATGCACTCTGTTGCAAGCTGACCACCATGCCTCTATTTATCCCCAGAGAACTACAGTAATTATGTTAAAAAAAAAAAAAAAAAAAAGAAAGAAAGAAAGAAAGAAAGAAAGAAAGAAAGAAAGAAAAGAAAAAAAAATCATACAATAAAAGTTACCCAGATATCTTAGGTGGGGATTTGTTTCAAATTTGTCTTTCTTAGCTCATTTCTGCAATTAGGTAAGACACTTGAGTTTTTTAAAAAATTTCCTTAGAAAGCTGGGCAAGCTGACTTTAATCTCCAAATGCTCACTACACCAAACGTGGTGCTGTTATTTTCATCCTTAGTACTACAAAGAATATGATTCTGTAAAGTCTACCAATGCTACACGAGTTGTCTGGATTCTCCCCGCTGCCCCCAACTGTGAAGTAAACATTAATTTGGGGGCTTTAATATATTCAAATAGTGTTGTTTTTCTTAGATAGTTAATTATACATAATGATAAATTATTATAATTTGTTGTTTAATTATTATAAGGTATATTTATATGTTATAGGTTATTATAGATATAGATTTAGATGTAAATTTTTATAAATAAAAGTATAATTATTATGTTTAATTTTGTGTATTAATGCTTGATGTGTGGGTGTCTTAGCCAGGTGGGGTCCTTCCTATTCATGGATGACACCATGTGTATTAATGCCTGATGTGTGGGTGTCTTAGCCAGGTGGGGTCCTTCCTATTCATGTGTGACACCGTCCTCCTTTTGTTCAGTTTGTGATGACCTGGTGAAACATGTTTATGCCTTGTTTTTGAACCCCTTAATCAACTTTTATTGTTTTCACTTTATTCTTTTAAAAGTATTTCAGCTTTTTTCCCCCTTTTTGGTAGGGAAAAATTGTCAAGTAGCCTTATACTAGTATCAGAGAACTAAGGACCAGGAGTCTACCAAGTGACTGGGAATCCAGGATGACGGCAAGAAATAGGAATAGGCTGGTGAGCAAAACACAGCCCAGTGACTGAGAACCTGGAGCACATGCTAGGAAACCATGCTTGGCAGGGGAGATGTGTGATTAAGAGCTGAGGGCTACAGCTGTGAACATACATCAGTTACGAAAGTCCAGGATGGTCATTTTGAATTGAGGCTGGAGACTGAAGATCTGAATGCAGAACAGTGAGATCCCAGACCAGTGGCAGAGAGCCATCATCTGTGCTCACACTGTTGTCAGGTGTGTTCTAGAAGACAGAGCATGAATTAGCATACAGCCAGATATATGTTGTATTTCTAAGTCTTTGAGCAATTGCAGTGCTTTCCTATTAATCATAACAACTGCAAGTCCAGATTTATGTTTTCCTTTGGTAAAAAATATAGATTGTGGGTGGACTTGAAACTGAAAGTTGAGTTTATTAACATTCTTTTGAAGTACCCTGAATGCACTATCTTGTGGCTCAGTATAAAATTCACCTTGAATTTTAGAGTGGGACTTTTATTCATTCCCTTTTTCCTTTTTTCTTTTTTTATTTTCACCTTAAACTCTGGGAAAAAAATTAAAATATCTTCAAAGGACTTTCAGCTAAATAATTTTTCAAAGGTACCTTGGCTATATATTCTTTTAAAGATATTATGTGGTATTATCTCAAAAGAAACGAGAATGAGTTAAAAATCATGGATCCCAGCTTCCCAGGGCCCATGCGTCTGAAACTGCTTGTGAGCTGTAATTCATCACAAATAAGATTATTGTGTATGTGCCAACGTCAAACCAGTATTTGTATTGCAAACGTGTTACTTTCTGTCTTGCATTACACATTTCCCACCTCACTGTGAAAAGACATTAGGATAAAATAAACAGATGACAAGCCTAAAGCGAAAGGAGAAAACAGAAATAAACCTGCCAGTAGGATGGATTCAGAAAAATATTGCAGAGCCCACCACAGTTGGTGGTTGCCATGGCGTTGAGTTTGGATGCACAGAACCCAGTCAAGTAAACAAACAAGCTCTTCTGCAGAACTAGCAACTCTAGAGCCGAGTCATTTTTAATTCCTTCCAGTTTGACTCTTAATGAGGAAAATCATGTGCAGCTTCCCTACATAAAGAACAAACGACTTGGATCTAGGAAAAGCAGACACTTCATAAATCCCTGCTGGTTCTCACCATTTTCCCCGTGGCAACTGGATAGAAGTGCTTGGTTTTCGGTCCACTGGTGTGCAGGCTCTACAGTCTTCTACCTGACCTTGATGCTTCCAGCTCTCTGGGGTTGGGTGAGCATTGTGAGTGATGGATGTGGTAGCTCAGACTCAAGAGTCCCATCTCCAGGAGTGTAGAGATTCCGGAAATGCTTGAAACTGGTCCTTTCTGTTGTCAGAAATCCTGAGAGGCCCTCACCTTGTGATGAGGATGGTGGGTGCTAGGAGACAAAGGTCAGTAGAATGCTACATTTCTCCATCAGAAACCCTGTGAGACATTTATCACCCCATGATGAGGATAGCCAGTTATCTACAACGAGATGAACAGACGCCATTTTTCTCCAGGGATTTGCTATAGTCAGATGGTGGGTGATCTGGGAGCTGGTAGAGAAGTGTCTGAATTTGGAAACTGAGTTTGACTGGTGGTGGAGGATGATTTTAAATGTGATGGCAGTTCCGGGATCTCAGGCAGATTGAGCAACCCAGCAGAAAGGAATCTGTGAATGCAGGCAAGAGGGAATTATGTGTTCTTCAGTGGGAACACAGCAGCACATGCATGCACATTGACATGTCTGGGAAGTTAGCATGAAAATTTTACTCAGCCTTGTGGCCTCTCAAACTCAGGGACTTAACTAATTGAATCACTGTCCCAGAGTGTTTATTTTTATAGAAATGATAAGTACATGTAATCTTTGCTTTCCTGTTTAGAATTTCAGTCTAATTCAAGACGAGAATTATGTATAGAGAAGGGCCATTCCGAGACTGGTTTCAGATATCGTATGTAGTGAAGGAAAACAGCAATTTAAACTTGTGAAGTTGTGTTGGAGAGAGAGCTCTAAAACTGCTTCACAGGGGCAGCTTCATTTCTGACCTTGCTGGACCTGCTTTTTAAAAGGCTATTCTCTGTTGTAAGCTGAATGTTGTACCTTCATCACAGCATTAAGGATGGCTCGTCTCCCAACTCTTCCTTGGAGGACTGACTCTAGACTAGACACAAATATGTTAGGAAAGTCGACAGGATCATCATCTCCGCAATGCTGTGTCTCTTAAGTATCTTTGTGGAAACCACAAAGCTGGTGCCACTCCGTACCGGGTTTCATTATTTTGAAATATTTTCTCTTTACATCTGTATCTCCATTCCCTCTCACAAAACAAACAACCTTAAGTCACAAATGCAAATGCTCTCAAGCCATTTATAACAAATAACTATGACATTGTTTGACGGAATTTGGCTGTTTTATAGGTTCCTTTAAGTTCTAAGAACTATTCAGACCTATTAGTTCAAAATCCTTGGTAAAATGAAATTGCAGGCCAACAGTGATGGAAAAATCTTAAGCTCAAGGCCAACCTGGGCTTTGCAGTGAGAACCTGACATACAAAATTAAAAATAAAATAAAATACTAATGCCAAACCCTGGCCAAGGCATTGTTTGTCAGATTTTCCAAGACTTTCCAATGGTATAGAAATATGATTATAGTATAACCTTAGGTCAATACAAAACAAGATACAAAATAATTTACCACACTAGGGGCCAGATCTATGAAACTGTCATATTTTGTATGTCCTTTGATGAACTTGAGAATCAGGTCTATTAAAAGGTACCATCCACATGCTAAAGGGATTCAAAAGACTCGAGACAACTGAATGTTGGCTACTATGCAAAGCCCCTGAAAGCGCTGTATGCTTGACACATTCCTTGAAGGAAACAAGGCATCTGTCCTAGAGATGTTATTCTGGAAAGGTAGTAATTCCTGGAGGGCATTCCAAAGGAAGATGCTCACACAAGTGTGAGTAGCTGGTTGGGAGATGAGAGTCAGTCATTTGAATCATGGTGTGTCTGTAGATGCCCCTGCAAAGCCTTACGTGGGCTCCACAGTCTCTTTTTGTAGTAGGACATGTTCTGAATCTTTCCCAGTGAAGACAGTTGTTCACTTATATAGCATCCATAGCACAGCACAGCCTGTTTCCAGGTATCTTTCTTCATGTAGTAATAAATATTTTTTTCATACTACATTTTTTTTTTGGGGGGGGGGGAGGAGTTTGAGACAGGGTTTCTCTGCATAGCCTTGCCTGTCCTGGAGCTCACTCTGTAGACCAGGCTGACCGTAAACTCACAAGAGATCCATCTGTGTCTGCCTCCTAAGTGCTGGGACTAAAGAAAGGCATGTGCCACCACCGACTAAATTTTCTTATGCAACTTATAATCAGAAGTTGATTAATTTTATTTAAGTAGGATTTTTTTGGTTTTGTTTATTATAATTTTATTTTACTTTGAGACATAAGGCCTTGAAGTGGTTTTTAAAGACATAATCTCTCAGTTCCACCCCTAGAGTTAGAGGTATCATAGATCCAATATACACCACAAAAGTAGCTGTTTGCACTGTGGTTTAAAAGCGTTTGTTAATAAAATATAGCCAAGAGCCACAAAGAAGGTTCAGCAAGGAAAGTTGCCTACTGCCAACCTGAAACCTGGGTTCCACTGCTGGGGCCCCTGTACAGGAAAGAGAGGCCTGACTCCAGGTTTGTCCTCTGACCTCCACAACTGCAGTGTAGCATGTACATATATGTAAACCCACATAGAAATAAAATGTCATAGCAATTACTTTTGGGGATAGTTTCCTGGAGAGGTGGCTCAGTGCTTAAGAGCATTTGCTCTTCTGACAGAGACCAGCATTCTGTTCTCAGCACCCATGATAGCTGGCCCATAACTCCAGGTCCAGAGAATCCCACATCCTCATGCCGGCCTGCATGGGCCTCCAGTTGACCATTTGTCATACATGAATTGCCTCTGTTGCTGCTTCCTGTTTCATTTATAAATCCATGCTTTCTTATTTACTCGCTGTGTAATAGGAAAGGCTTTTTTTTTTTTTAAATCTAACTATTAACTATTAACTTTGTTAATCCTAACAAAGGCACACTCCTGGTTCTTAGAAATTCTTGGGAGAGGGGAACGTAAACCAAATACATTTATTATCTCTGATCAGCAAAATGTACTTGCAGAATTCTCCTTCATGTGTGGTATTTTATCAGAACACTTAGGAAAGATCCAAGTCTATGTAGGTTTGATTGTGGTTTTGGCAAGATGGGGTTTTAGCATGGAGGGGGTAGTCTGTGGATCTTGGGAGTGTTCTGACTTCCTGCTGCTGGCTTCTGTTGGCAGGTACCCTACTTATTAATCACTTCTTGCTTTTTATATACGTATCTGTGGTGGTTTGACTGAGAATGACCCTAGAGGCTCATATGTTTGAATATTTGATCCTCAGCTGTTGAAACTGCTTGGTAAGAATCAGGAAATGTGTCCTTATTTGAGTACATGTGTTGCTTCAAAACACACTATTTCTGCTCTCTCTCTCTCTCTCTCTCTCTCTCTCTCTCTCTCTCTCTCTCTCTCTCTCTCTTTCTGCCTGTGCTTGTGTCTTAAGGTTTAAGCTCCCAGTTACTAGTAGTATAGCATCATCCATACTAGGATGTTATGGTCACAGACTCACCTTCTGAAATTGTAAGCCCTAAATAAATTCTGTCTTCTGTAAGTTGCCTTGGCCATGGTGTGATGGTTTGTATAAGCTTGGCTCAGGAAGTGGCATTATTAGGAGGTGTGGTCTTGTTGGAGTAGGTGTGCCACTGTGGGCATGAGCATGAGACCTAGCTACCTGAAAGTCAGGTAGCAGCCTTCAGATGAAGGTGTAGAACACTTGGCTCCTCCTGCACCATGCCTGTCTAGATGCTACCATACTCCCACCTTGATAATAATTAACTGAATCTCTGAACCTGTATGCCAGCCCTAATTAAATATTGTCCTTTATAAGACTTGCCATGGTCATGGTGTCTGTTCACAATAGTAAAACTCAAAGACACTTAGAGAAAGGAAGTTTCTCTATTCATATATATATATATAT
>NC_034609.1:50466855-50494504 GCF_900095145.1 Mus pahari
TATATATATATGAGTATATATATATATATATATATATATATATATATATATATATATGAGTATATATATATATATTGAGCTTGGCTCTTCCTTCTGCTAAGGTCAATACTTAGCTATATTTATACTCTCTATACCTCCTTCACTGTGTATTTGCCTGGTTAATAACCTTTTTCTTTACAGAGCATCCAAAGCAAGACATTCAATTTATGTCCTCAATATCTAATTCCCATTTTTTTTTTTTTAATCCAATCCTCCAGTCTATTAGTGATTGGCTTGTCCACATGCCGTCTGTCTTGTCTGTTACTGGCCTGAGGGCTTATTAGGAGCTTGCCCAGGTATCTGGGTTGAATTTGACTCTGTCCTTTTTATAGTTTTAGGAAAATTGTGTGTGTGTGTGTGTGTGTGTGTGTGTGTGTGTGTTTTAAAGAAGCAGAATAATGTTTAATTTCCACTTTATTTAAAGAAACTCTCCATCTCTATTTAGGTTTTGTCCACTTTACCCCAACCATTATATCTGCTTATTTATTTTGTTTGTGGTTGTGCTGGACATCCTGCCTAGGGCATCGCACTTGCTGGCAAGCCCTCTACCAGACTCTTTACAAGAACGCTTTTTAATTAAAACTTCTTTTTGCAAATGTCTCTGCACATGATATAGTATTACATTAAAAACATTTTTATATTAGTATGTTTAACAAGATCTCTCTGTGAGGATTGTTATTTTAACTAAAATGTCTATAAAGTTTACACTTTCCTTCTGTAGCTGTGGCCATGACTGTGATTCTGAGTCATGTGTAACTGTTAGTTCCCACATCTCACCCTTGGGTAGCTGACAAGGTCTTTTTGCCAGGACCCCATTCATATCCTGCCCTTACTGTCATGTTTGTATTGCATCAGGATTTATTAAGATAAACCATCATCATTCCCATAGAGCTGGGTGTTCTGGGAGTGGAGATTATCAAAGCAGAACTTAAACTACCTCAGCCAATTTAAATGTCAATAAAACATTTGTTACTTATTTTCAGTTTTATCATTGGTTATAATTTATACTTAGAATTAAAATGTTAACATGTGCAACTGAGTTTGTTTGAATTAAGTGTATAATTAGGCTAATGAACCTTGTAAAAATGTAGTGGTGAATCCTTAATATAATCTGAGCAGTTAAATTTCTAATTATGCAACCAAAAATCACACACAGAGATGCAGCACCCGGCAGCTTGCTTTCCCTCCTCCTGTTCCTGAGAGAGACTGTTTAGCAACTGTGTGAGAAGGGTTTAAAGAAAGACAGATATGAAATTGAGATTTGTACCCAGTGGAGATAATATTTTCTTACCTCCTATCCCTCCACCTCTCTCTCTCTCTCTCTCTCTCTCTCCCTTCCTTCCTTCCTTCCTCCCTTTCCCTTCCCCCATTTCCCTTTCCTCTTCCTTCTCTTCTTCCCTTCCCTTCTCTAAGAAGGGGAAAAAAAAAACATTTTAGTAAACAGTTGGAGAAGAGTAGATTTGAGAAATATTTTAGTCTAACAAGAAAAGAAAATTGCATTCTTTGGGAAGTCTGTGATCTGTCTGAAGTTTACATGGCGGGTAGAGCAGGCGTGTTTCCACATCACCTTTGCACTGAAGTCATTCTTCATAAACCTCTGCAGTCTCATTCATAAAGCACTGGGTCTCCTCTCAACCACGTGGCTCAGTGCATCCAGCACGGGTGGCTCTGATTCTTGAACCACCTCCAAGAACTGGCCTTCTTTTCTCCCATAGCTCCTGATGGGTCAGTGTTGACCCTTATGAACTCTGGCAGTTGCTCCAAAGAAGGAAAGCCTAACCTGTACCCTGACAGCCCATAGACCCTGAGACCTCCATGCCCATAATGCTCCAATAAAATAGCATAGATGGATGGATATCTATTTATCTATCTCTAAGTTGCTTCAGAACAAACTGTCCCAAAGCTATTGAGTTTAGTTTATGAGCTATATACCTAGCCAGGTGGTGGATGACACACACCTTTAATGCCAGTGCTTGGGAGGCAGAGGCAGATGGATCTCTGTGAGTTTGAAGGCAGCCTAGGCTAAACAGAAAAACTCTCTCACAAGAAAAACAAACAATTTCAGAGACAGACAGACAGAGACACGGCCATAGATGGACAGACAAACAGAAAGACGGACTGACTGACCGACGGACTGTCCAACCTAGGATGTGCTTCTTTTCTTACTGGAGCGAGCCCTGAGACAGGTGGGGGTCAGTAGCATGCAAATGGGTCTTGCCAGTCACCCAACTACTTCCGGGTCATTGAACATGCCTAACCCTTCAGCTTCCTGTGGATTGGTCAGAACGCCTTTCTATTCTCCCGGGACCATGTTTTCTTGGAAGGTGTTCTTTGATCTTTCACCGCATTCCTTTTGTGTTCACTTTCATTCTGTGGAGCCAATGAGAGATGTTTGCAGATTATATCATTTGCCCTTTCCTTCTCTGGAGATAATGATCCCAGCGTTGTGGAGAAGCCAATTACATCATCTTAGTCCAGGCAGTTCCTGGTTACCTGGCACCACATGTCACTGTATCACCCAGGGTGTAGCCCCCTGCCCCATTATCTGGCATTACTGTTAGCTGGAGTGGCTGCTGAAGCTCAGATTGCTAGACTTCCTGTCCCGCCTTTCATTTCTGCAAGTTGAAACACCTTCTACCCTCTTCTATGTAACAGGTCCTAGAACTCGCTTTATAGATTCAGGCTGCTGTCGAACTCTTAAGTGCTGGGATTAGAGGCATGTGCCATCATGCCCTGTGATTTGCAATATTTTTATCATACATTAGCATTGCTAATACATTTGGCCACACAGAAGGGCAATTTAGAAAGACAATCTTCAGTGACGATTTATGATTAACTGACTTAGTGGTAGAGTGCTTGCCCAGCACTGAAAATAATACCATGGAAAGACCAGAAGTAAAACAGGTAACTCTGCACACTTTTCGGATCATTATCTTGGAATGACCGTCTAGAAAAGCTTTTACAAGTTGGATGCTTAGCCTGGTGGGGTCTGGGATGGTCCTTCAAGCTCTGCTTATAGAATTTAGCTCCTTCTCTACTAAAAAGCCGTCCCCATTCCTTCCAACAACCACATCATCAGGTTCTTGGTGGCCACTGCCCACTCCCTGGTACCAATGCTTGAGTTACTTTTCCATTGCTCTGATAAATGGGGCCAGAAGTGACTCATGGTCAGAAATTTCTTTTGACTTTGTTATTTTTAAGAGTTTATTACAGGACCGAGGATCCATCATGGTGGGAGGCATGGCTAAAGGCAGCTGGAGCAAGAGGCCAAGCAATCACATTTTCAGCTGCAAACACAAGGCAGAGTGATGAACCGGAAGCGGGGCAAAGCTATAAACCCTTAAAGCCTGCCCCTCTGTGTTCTTCCCCCAGTGAGGATGTGCCTTGCATAGGCTCCATAACACTCCGCAAATACACAAATACACCAACAGCTGGGGAACACACTTTCAGCTACCTGAGCTAGTAGGGGCATTTTCATTCAAACCACCACACGAATGTTAATAATTGTGTCTTTTTACTTTGTCTCCTCCATGAAGTTCATTTCATGCTCTCTCTCTCTCTCTCTCTCTCTCTCTCTCTCTCTCTCTCTCTCTCTCTCTCTCTCTCTCTCTCTCTCTCGGGGGTGGGGTGGGGAGGTTCAAGACAGGGTTTCTCTGTATAGCCCTGGCTGTCCTGGAACTCACTTTGTAAACCAGGCTGGCCTCGAACTCAGAGATCCGCCTGCCTCTGCCTCCCGAGTGCTGGGATTAAAGGTGTGCGCCACCACGGCCGGCTCATGTTCTCTCTTAAAGCATGGTTCCCGACACAGAGCAGAGAAAAGCTAAGTGATGTTCCTTGAACCACTTTCCTGCTTCATCCCTCCCTCCCCCCCCCCCACGCGCTGTGACTAGGAGTGTGGAGGCAGATCACTTAGTTAAGGGAGAGATTCACCAAGTTTAATTGCAGTTGTCAGACCTATTGTTGACTAGTGAAGGGAAAGTCTCTCTCTGGCTCCCTAAAGACTTTGCTGTTATCCTCCCAACCCTGAACAGTGAGGGTTTGTGCTGTGTTCCTCCCGACCCGCTGTGCTGTGAAATAAAGGGGCTGCTTGCATCATCGTGCCATCTGAACTGATGCAGCATCCCCTGTAAGTGACTGTGATGCCCCCTGATACCTTAAGCAGCTAGGAGCAGAGTTAGTATGCACTTAGTCTCAGAAGGCTGATACTGACAAGTCAGAAAAAGATTTCCGGTCATCATTGAAAAGGGTCGATTTGTACACATCATCGAGACTGTTGTCGTCTCTCCCAGTGTTACTGGAACACATATTAATGGCGCTCTAGTCCATCCCCTTTTAAGGGAGTCTGCGACCATGTACACAAGAGCTAAATAAAGCACGTGGAGGGCATGTTACCCCTGTAACTGTTCACATTCTTGACGTTCCAGAACACTGGGGTTGTTAGTGAAGCGGTTGGAGAAAGGTGGTAAGGCTGAGCAAGAAAACCTTTTCCATGAGAATGACTGCATTGTGAGGATTAACGATGGAGATCTTCGAAACAGAAGATTTGAGCAGTAAGTGTCCTCTCCCCTGGTGGTGGTGATGGGGTTCCTTCAGCTGAGCTACTCTGACACATTACTGAGTCCTGTACCAAAGGAGATGGTGTAATGCTGTTATCTAGTATTCTATCCAGAATTTAATTAAACTTCATGTAACTACGCCCACTGATCTATATCTAGAGGACCCTGTAACTGGGTGAACTGAGTTATGGACCTGAGTTTGATGGTACACTGCTTTCAGGAAGTCCAGCCTTATCCTTTGCTGTGTAAATACGGAGAAAGGCTTCTCTGAGTCACAACCCTGTGTCTTTCTTCGGTGTTCTTTATCCCAATTGAAGCTCTCATTAAGTTAAAAATAAAAACAACTAAACCTTTTAGAATTGGTAGGTGTGGATAGCACTCTCACTTGGTTGAGAGACCTGGGCCAACATCAGTGGGAGCTGCCTAACAGTAGGTCTTAGGGCTCCATAACAGGTAGGCAGTGGGGAGTTGGTGCATGATTAGAATCTATTTGCAGGACTTAGTGTATGCCAGATTTCTGCAACAAACTTGAACCAATTTTGCTGGTAAGTGATGACTGGCTAGTTGCCTCCGCTATCTACATAAGTATATTATAAAGTATTTCTTTAAAATTTCTATAGTATGAAAATACTTCATGCCTTTGTTATTATGACATAATTCTGTACAGGGATGTCCAGCCTTTGACATTGCAATGTGTCCTTACCATCAATCAATGTGTTGGACAGCATTCATAGCTACCCTGAGATGTGTGTGGCCCATGGACTGCAGGTTGTACCCACCTGTGAGAAAGAAAGCTATGGTTAATTTCCATCAATATTAAACTAGAATACATGTGTTAGCACTTATCATTATTTATGCTTTACAGTGCGGTCACTGTATTTTATCTACAGTCCTAGATAGGTTTATCATTTTTATTTACAGAATGAGAAATTTATATTTGGAGAAACTGCCCTGCTTTTATCGAAGCTTGCAACGTAGTTCGTGAATGGTTCCAACAGCCTGTTGGTTCTTATTGCTTAATTAGTATACTTAATCAAGCTCATGTTATCTTCTGCTCTGCTGGTCTTCATTTGCTAATCTTCCACTCTTTGTCAAATCCAGAGCACAACATATATTCCGCCAAGCCATGCGTGCGCGTGTCATTTGGTTCCACGTGGTCCCTGCAGCAAACAAGGAGCAGTATGAACAACTCTCCCAACGCGAGAAGAACAACTATTCCCCAGGCCGCTTCAGCCCTGACAGCCACTGTGTGGCCAACAGGAGTGTGGCCAACAACGCGCCTCAAGCATTGCCCAGAGCACCCAGACTCAGTCAGCCACCCGAGCAGCTGGATGCTCACCCCCGACTACCTCATAGTGCTCATGCCTCAACCAAACCACCCGCAGCCCCAGCCTTGGCTCCACCCAGTGTGCTTAGTACCAGTGTAGGCAGTGTGTACAACACGAAGAAAGTAGGCAAGAGGCTCAACATCCAGCTTAAGAAAGGTAGGGTGCATTTATTCGCAGATGGGGTTTCTTTAAGAAGATGAGCAACTCTACTTAAAGAGAGAACCTTGGGTACTGAGGTGGGGGTAGGTGTGTTCCTTTGTTGTTATCTTCCTCTGTTAAGTGTGGAGTGCTCAGAATAAAGCCCAAGGCTCCGTGTTTGCTTGCAGGGTACTCTGCCCTGATCTTTATTTCTATTCAAACTTAAAACACACATAGGGCTATGGAGATGGATTTGGTGGTAAAGTGTCTGCTGTATATGCATGAGGACCTGAGTTCAGATTCCCAACATTTACATAAAAGCCAGGCATGATGGGGGAGGGGGTAGGAAGGGGAGAGGTGGCTTTCAACATGACTGGCTGGTCTAGACAAACTGACAAGCTCCAGGTTCAGTAAGAGACTGTCTCAAAACATAAGTCAGAGAACATTTGAGGAAAACACTGCACTCTAACCTCTGGTCTACACCTACACCTACACCTACACACACACACACACACACACACACACATATGCAATTGCCTACATGTGTACATACAAATGGAGCAGAAATATAATTAAAACATAAAGCTTCAGAAGAAGTTACAGGACATGTTTACAAGAGTCAGCTATTATTCCTGGGGTAGCAATTTTTTATACTAAAAATGGGTTACAGGTTTTCCTTCAATGTCTAGAATAATAATGGAGGTCTGACTGTCTTGATTGGCTACCATGCTAAGACATTGCGTTAAGCAGGATGTGAGAGGTCTTTGTAGTCTTCAACATGTCATAGGAAAGGTCACCTGTGTTTGACTTGTCTGTTTGCTCTTTCTTTTCTCGAATGTGACTTCATTTCCTTGATGGTGACAGATAATGGTGATGGGTGTTGTTAAGTCTTCCCCACTTTTAGTGATTTACTTATGTAGCTCCTTCCTGTAGATGACACATAAGTGCACACGGGAGCATGGCAGATCCATGCACAAGGGAACATGCTTACAGTTGGTCTTCTCTATTATGCAGAGTGACAGCCACACTTGACCTTCAGATGGCTCATGGAATTCTGTCAAGGACAAGATACACTTTGCTTACTGTGTATTCCTTTAGCTGATCACTTCAAAACCATGCCTTTCATATTATGACTTTATTTAAGGAACAACAAAAAAAATGCCTTTCTGAGCTCAGCCAGCTCCAGCAGGGGCTTACCTGTGCTTGGCAGCTGTGGATGGCAAACCTTTGCCAGTATGTCTTTCATATGGTGGCATTCAGTTCATTCTCCGTTCCATTGGGGTAGCACTGGAAATGCTGTGCACCTGCTCTCTCCTTCCTAGAACAATTCTTTCTCTGAACTTTGAGCCACAGCTTCTGATGACTGGCTTTTGAGCCACAAATACTTGATTGGCACAGACAGGACTTGACACTGTGCTTCTGCACTTTGCAAGCTGTATGGGAAGCGCTCTGTTTTCTGTCTATTATCAAGGAGGGGATAGTCCAATTCACATTATCCTCTCTCCACTCAAGTGACAGGCTTTGGGTTTTTACCAAAAATATGTCAAGTACCACAGTAGTGGTGTATGAAAAATAAAGCTCCTGCTCATATTCCCTAGACAAAGACAGTATTCACTTAGCCAGTGTTTGACTACTTCATAAATAATATTATTTATAACATCATACTTCTCTTTATTGAAGGAGGAACATTCATTCAACCAATTGAAGTTTTGCACAAATAATAAATATGACAAATTATGATGTAAGGTGGCCTCATTCATTGAGGGTCATTTTACTTACTATTAAAATAGTCAATATTTTTTTAGTATTTTAATAATATTAGCTTTGCTTTGTATCAGTTAGAAAGACAGAAGCCATTTATTAGACTAATTCAGGAAGTCTAATCTTCATTCATAAAACAAAATTAAAAGTGGTGGGTTTTATTTAAGTGTTTCTCAAACTTTTGCTAATCTAAATAATGCAGCGTCCCATAGATTTGTATTAAATTTTGTTAACCAGCAGAGAAAATATGCAACAGAAGTAGCTGCTGCCTTTACAGCAGTGCCTACAGATGTTTTACATAAACAGATTGTGTTCACTATACTTAAGAAGGAAGAGAACATTGATTGTCTTTGATTAGGACTGAATACAGATATGGTCCTAATGATTGCTTTAGAATTAAACAGTTCCTTGTAGCTGGAAAATTATGTTTGCTTGTTTGTTTGTTTGTTTGTTTTTACCAGTTCTTGTAACACTAAGGGACTTTTATGAAGCCCATTAAAAAAAATAGTGTGATCATGTTAAATATATATTCAACTCAAAAGTAAATCATTGTGCTCTAAGTGATATTAATTTGCAAGCTGGAGTCAAAGCTTTGTACCATAAAGAAAATTCTCTGGGATAATCACTCACTGAAATAATTTTGGAACTCTGTCACATGAGGCTGCAGAACAGAGAAGCTCCAACTCACTTGCTTCAATAATTATGATTTCTTAATATTTATTACCGCTCTGGCATTCTCAAATCCCCTGCTCTTTTGTAGAAATTAGCTTTTTAATAAAGCGAGAGGAGAAGGCTAGTAATCCGTTTCCATCAGAGCAGAATGTCTTGTTGGCTTCACCAGATGAAAACTGACATCTATTTATCTTTCCCTTAAAGGTCATTGCCTGAACTTCTGACTCATAGATTTAGGGGTTACCGCTGTTATCTTAATAGAATTGTGGTTCATATGATAGTCCATCTTTGTTTTGTTTGGATGAATTAATATTGCCAAAGAGAATAATTTAAAATCCTTTCTTAATAGATGCTATTGCCAGCCATTAGAGTCTCGTGAAGGCACAGAGACATATGGGACAGCCTCAGAAGAATAATTAGTAAAATTCATATAGACAGCTTGCCATTCAAGGCTTCAGGACAGACAATAGCAGAAACCTAACAGTTAATCTGAACGTGGTTTCTGGTTGGGAATAGAGGGTTTGGTTTGAGCCTGAGTGTTTCTGGCGTGTTTCATTTCAGGGACTACTGAGGTTCATTTCTGCTCTTTTCTCTTCAGCTCACATTTTTTAGTCAGTTTTCTCGTGTGTTACACGTTTTGATTCATTTTTATGTGAACCTCGTGTCACACTCGGATACTCTTCTCCACTCTTGACCTTGTGTATCTCTTCATCCTTCTCACAATGGCCATTCCTTTGACATCCTATTAACTGAAACGTAGCCCAAGAAGTAAATGCTCTCAAATAGAAATTGCTCTTTAGACGTGTTAGAGAATTCTGTGATTCTGTAGAAATTTGTCAGGTTCCACACGCTGCGCCTTAGTGTGGTTCTGTTCTTTACTCCTGGGTTCTAATGGGGTGTAACTTCTTTCCCCAACATTACTGATCTAAGATTGTTTGTGAAGGAGTCTACCAAAGACAACATGAAGTCATTTAAGCGAGAAAATAATTACTGATATCCCATTCAACTTGCTACCTTTAAACATGAGAGGTTACCTTCGGGTTTAGTATCTCTGATCCCAGGTGGATTCTTTCCTGAGTGATCTGCCCAGTGTGGGGGGTGCGGGGGATGGGACCATACATGGGAGCATTTCAGTTACTTGGAAGGGAACTTGACAAAGGTAAGCACCGTAGTTCATGTCTCTAAGTTGGTGGCTGTACTCGGGGCATGAGGAAGGATGCTGACTAAAAATATTACTGCTCTAGGTACCATTCCTGAGCATTTGTTTCTCCCTTTTTCCTTCTTCATGCTCTCGATCTGGATACCATTATCACCAATACTTGATTTTTGAGGTTTCATGGAGTTTTTGCAGTTTATTTGTATTTAATGTGCATAGACATATTACAGGTATGTCTGTGCACCACATGCATGCCATGCTTGTGGAGGCCAAAGAGGCACTAGAGTGGTTGTGAGCCAACACATGGTGCTGGGAATCAAACCCAAGTCTTCTGAAAGAACATAGTGCTCTGAACCTCGGAGCCATCTTGCCAGACCCCAAAGATTTTATATATTTTAACAGAAAATTTTATTCCTGATTTCTTCCTTTTTAAAAAAATATTGGATATTTTATTTATTTATATTTCAAATGTTATCCCCTTTCCCATTTTTCCCCTCTGGAAACCCATCCCCTTCTCCCTCCCTCTGCTTCTATGAGGGTGTTCTCCTACCCACCCATTCCAGCTTCCCTGTCCTGGCGTTCCTCTACACTGGGGCATCAAGTGACAGGACCAAGGGCCTCTCCTCTTGTTGATGTCCGTCCGACAAGGCTATCCTCTGCTACATATGCGGCTGGAGCCATGGGTCCCTCCATGTATATTCTTTGGTTGGTGGTTTAGACCTTGGGAGCTCTGGGGGGTCTGGTTGGTTGATATTGTTGTTCTTCCTATGTGGTTGCAAACCCCTTCAGCTCCTTCAGTCCTTTCTCTAATTCCTCCAATGGGGACCCTGTGCTTAGCTGCAAGCACCCACCTCAGTATTTGTCAGGCACTGGCAGAGACTCTTAAGAGACAGCTATATCAAGCTCCTGTCGGCAAGCACTTGTTGGCATCCACAATAGTGTCTTAGTTTGCTGATTGTATTTGGGATGGATCCCCAGGTGGGGCAGTCTCTTCAAGCAGAGCTGTTAGGCCCATTTGTTACCCAAAGTTACATATGAGTTCATTAACTTGAATTTGCCCTTGGTAAAACCACCAAAGAAGATTAATGGCTTCTAATGCTAAACAGTTTAAATCTTCCAAACAGTCCAATTTGAAAACTTCATTAAAACTTTTAAAGCATTAAAAGAAGCATAGCCCATTGGATGTAATCAAATGTAAAACCGACACAGAGTAAGGGGCCAGCTTACGATACAGGGTAGTGTCCAGTCCTTGGGGTGTGGCGCACATGCACAGCTTGCAATATACAGCAGCACCTACAGATGTCTCTGTCTCTGTCTTAGGTACAGAAGGACTGGGATTCAGCATCACCTCCCGGGATGTCACCATAGGTGGCTCAGCTCCCATTTATGTCAAGAACATCCTTCCTCGAGGGGCTGCCATTCAGGATGGCAGACTCAAGGCAGGAGACCGGCTAATAGAGGTGAGTGGCTTCTAAGTCAACACTTCTGGCTTCCCCCGAAAAATTCCTTTCTTTGGGAGTTAGCTTGGAAATATTTTCATGAAATAGAAATTTGTGTGTTTTAGCAGGAATGTTGCACCAGAAAACAATTTGTTTTACTGTATGTTTCCCCATGTTATCTGAAGAGATTATCTTTATGTCTAGATTATTTATAAATATTAACTATATAGATATTTGGTCTATGAGTCCAGAGCGTATCTTGTCATTATGCATGTACCATATCTCTGTGATTGTGATTTTAGACAGCTTTATACTTAATGTGTGTCAGCATAGGCAAGTCAACTACTTAGACAACAGAACCAAGACAGATAAAGTGAACATGGTCTTGCACGAAAGTCCAAAAGGTTGGCATGGCAACCTGGACCAGGAACTGAGACGCAGCATCCAACGTCATCAGCAAGGAAAACAGATTTTAGCAATCTCCTTTTGATGCTTATGGCTTAACTTCACTGGTATTTAAGGTCACTGCAAACATACATATAGACATAATTTCTGATGTTGGAAGCTGTGCAAAAGAAAGAGGCACCAACTCAGAATTTAAGATCTATTTTTCTAAATGAAGCTAGATTTCACACTCACGCAAATGTTTCTGTACTGAGCTGTACACAGCACCAAGCCACATGCCTACAACTGAGCCATACCCAAGTGCCCTCAGTAGGGATTTTAGACAAGAGTTCAACACTGGGCCATTATTTTCCCTACCAAACTGGTATGTATGTATGTATTTATCTTTTTTTTCCCCAGTGATTCTTTTTGGTGTTTAGTGTTTACCTTTTAGTGATAGAGTATTTATTCTTCATTTTCATGGAAACTTAAGGCATTTGTACTAAAAACTCCTGCTGTATTCTCCTGTTTGGCTGCTGGAAAACCTGTTGCACACAGGCTGTTCAATAGCTTAGTTCTTGCAGTGGCTTCATGTTGACTTGACCTTGTGGTTGCTCTCTGTTTATGGCATGTTTGTGGCAGTTGCAGCTCTGGTTTATGGGCAAGCAATAAAGGCTTTATTACTTCCTCACTGACATCTGGCTACCTGATTGACTTCTTTTATGAGCCACCAAAATTTCCATGGTTACCTGGTCATGACCAAAATTTGCACAGAAAGACTCTCACTTACTAACAAACACTGTTGGTTCTGGATCTCTGGCTTTTCTTCCTCTGCAGGTCTGGACAGGGTTGTAACTAAAAATGTTCTCTTCGTTTTAGGTCAATGGAGTAGATTTAGCAGGCAAATCCCAGGAGGAAGTTGTTTCCCTGTTGAGAAGCACCAAGATGGAGGGGACCGTGAGCCTTCTGGTGTTTCGTCAGGAAGAGGCTTTCCACCCAAGGGAAATGGTGTGTGTAACTGTAAGGCAGATGGAAGACTTCTCATGCATGCGAACCAGTGGCCTAGGCTGCCTACTCAGCGGTGAATGTTTGTGCCTACCTGCCATAAGGGGTCTCTAGTTTTTACTTTATTCATGCATATCTCAATGCAAGCATCACGTGTTTATCACTGTTTCTCCTGCTAACCCTGTTGAACCCCAAGACCACCCCAAAGAGTATAAACTCAAAACACTGCCATCTCTCCAAAACTGAAACAGGTTTTCGGGTTTCAGATTTTTGTAGTAAACACAACCTAAGCAAAGTTAATGGCGCTTCCTGTTTGATGGATAGGGACACTTACAAAATTAGTGTTAGGAAAATAAAGACATGTCACAAGCATTGGTGACCTTAGTTGGAAAAACATAAGCAATAGTCATTGTTTATAGCTTACCTTTGCCCTCCACACTGACGTTAACCAGAGGTGTCGAAATGGCTTTGGTGGGAATAAGATACGGAGCGTAAATGTAGTTCTGAACACGCTTTTGAAAAAAAAAATGTTTTTATTATTTATATGTGAATTTTATATACGTAGATATAAAAGTGGCTTGTTTGGAAGAGTTGTCTTTATCTTCTGATATGGTTAGAAGGTTGTTTTGGCTCAGGCACAAGTAGCATCTTAAATATTCCGAAGCAGATTTGACCCGAGCCATCTCAGATGTTTGATATCTCCATTCAGCTAGCTGCTAGCTTTGTGTAGCCCTGACAAGTGACAGGATTTAGGGCTACAATTTCCAAATCTGTCACATAGGCCCGATTCTCTTAAATTATGCATTGTGATGTATCATGGCTGATATATTCACCATAGAAATTAGTTGTTTATTTAAATATCTGTTAAAGCTAAATTTCAGTCATGGGTGTCCAATCCCTTGTTACACGCAGACCTGAAAGTCTTACTTGGCCTTGTGAGGATCTCAGACCCTGCTAGGGTGATAAGTGAACACTTGTGCGTTGTGTTTATTTTGAATAAATTATGAAAACTTCGTCATAGTTAACAAATGTTTAATGCATCATCTCTCCATTTAAATGCCATTCCCCCCCCCCCTTTCCTCCACTCTTATCCAATTTTGCATTTAAGATGCCACCTGATCCTAAATCTGGGATGTCTCTATTCGATTGCAAATGAGCTCTCTCCAAAGCACCAGCCTCCCCTGGGCAGGCAGGCAGCCCCAGCTCTGCCTGGCACTCTGAGGCTGCATGTTGGCCTTACTGAGCCTGCCAAACTACAGCCCTGTTCTTCAGCAGTCTCACAGGGAAGCGAGTGCCAGCCTGAGGTTATGCAGGTTCTTCTGGGCCAATTTGGATCTTCCAGGCTTCTGTTTCTCCCTTCTGCTGCTCCCACTCCCCCTCCCCCTCCCTCATTTAATTTATTGCTTGTGAGCTTTTCATTAAGGACAGGGCCAGTAGGCTGTCAGTCTGTTATGCTTGCTGCAGCTGCTTTTTGAGACTTAAAATAATAACATTTCTGAAAAGTCAAAGGGAGTGTTTAAAAATAATTCTTAACTCCAATTAATGTAACTCTTCAGTCTTAGTTCTAGGGTTTTCATCTAACTACTTTTTAATAGGTGTTTTGTCTTTTGTTAAAAATTAAATAAACCAAATTATCAACCTTTCATATAGTACGAATATCAATATTTCGTATTACATGGGAAGAATTACATGTGTTTCCCATAGAACATATTCTAGTATCAAGTGTTCCCCACTGTCATACAGACTGGTTTTTATCCGTATAGCTGTCAAATAGCCCTGAGGTTTGGTTGGGGACATTGGAAGACACATTTAGAAATAGCAGCATATTTAGATACAGAGTTTGATGAGGTTTCTTTTCCTGCACATAGCTTAGGAGGTAATGTGAATGCATGGGGAGACTTCTGTCTAGAAGAACTGCTGAAATCTGGACCTAAACCCTGACAGTCCAGAAGACAGCCATATGTCAGACTACTTACAATGACCTTACAATGTCTGCTTTACAATGTAAAGGAAACAATCTAATTTTAAAACAATCTAATCTCTTTTAACAAAGCATTGTGTCCCTGGGCCTTGATGATGAAAAACCATCTGTACTGATATTTCTCTTTCATTCTTCTAGAATGCTGAACCAAGCCAGATGCAGACTCCAAAAGAAACGGTAAGAAGCCTTAGAGATGTTTCAGTATTTGCTAATTCACTATGATACTGTTTGTCCTGTCTCTTTACCAAAGTTATCTAATTTTAAAATAATTTTTATTTACTTCTATATTGGGCTAAAGGCCTTAGAGGCGGGGCTTGTCAAACAGGCATAAAAAGGGAGACGTCAGAATTATATTCTGTTCCTTTGTACTGTATGGTGAGGTTAAGAGAGTGTAAGATGAAGTATAATCAGGAAAGATATGGTGATATGTCAGTGATTAAGGTAAACATAGTAGTTATAGTAAAAAAGGGCAGAGGATAAGTCAGGCATTCAAGTTCAAATACAGATGCAGCTCAACTATGTCCATTTTAGAAAACTAACCCTAATCCACACTGGGAACTAAGGGTATACCATATTCTGTCTGTTATAGGCAATATATTGGTCTCTATGATGATGTACTAAATGGTGAAAGAGAGAGAATTTATGCTCACAGTAAATAGCCAGATAAAAGTCAGGATCTTTGCATATTAAATGATCTTACATCCTAAATAGCAAATACAAATATCCCCAAACTTAGCCAAGTATGGTGGTACATGCCTTTAACTCTAGCACTTGGGAGGCAGAGGTAAGTGGATCTCTGTGTGTTCAAGGCCAGCTTGGTCTACATAGTTAGTTACAGGACAACCAGGGCTATGTAGGAGCCCTACTCCCCACCCTTCTAAAAAACAATTGTAACCAAATAGGTAAACCAAAATCATCGGACTATAAGGCTTTAATCAGACTTGATTTTTAAAATACAGATACATAAACTATCAATGTAAATAAATAGAATGATATTTTCAAATATCTCATACTGGATGGCAAATAAGACCCCAGAGCAGGGTCAGGAAGTATTATCAATGAGTACAGACACAAGGTTGATGTTTTGGTTGTGTAATGACTCAGCCAGTCACAGCCATGAAAACCACAGTGGTATTACACACTGAAGATGTCAGTCAGAGAGGACAGCTGAGGAGATGATTCTGTTTGAAAAGACAGTCACTGTGGCAAAGCTAATGGAAAGCTGTGTAGTGTGGACCAGCAGAGATTGTCAGAGCGTGGACAAATAGGCCCTCTAACTCCAATGAGCAATTCTACCCACAAATTTTCATACATGTATGAACATATATGTATATTTATGCATATGTATGTTTGTGTCTAAAGATGGCATTTCAATTTAGTAATAAACTGTGGCTTACTCAGCCTGTACAATAACATTTATAAAAAAAATGGTTTATTTACTTAGTGCTGGGCTAGTCCCCACATAAATACTGAACATCCTATCACGGAGCTGAACTCATAGCCCACGATTCACCTTTATAAATTTGACACTTTCTTTACCAGCGATCACAGTAAATCCTAGCTGGTCCTAAACTTAAACATCAAAAGTCATGGAAAATCTTGAGCAAAAAAAAAGTGAAACTTTTGATTTACTTTGTATTGAAAAATACCTGTGACTTTAAAAAGCTAACACACAGGCAGCCCCCAGCTTACAAAGGGTCAAAATACCAGTTTCGCAGGAGGGCAAAACATATGTATAACATCCTCTTATCTCAGTTTCTATGAGAAATCAATAGGTGACTGGAGTAGCTTGAATGCCTTATCAGATGAAAATCTCTGTAGTAGATATTTTATCCAAATGTAAGCTAACAGAGTTTGCTGCGATGCTGGATATGTTAGATATGCTAAATGCATTTTGGGATTGCAGCATCTTCAGCTTAGAATAGGTTTATCTAGGTGCAATTTCACTGTTCGTCAAGGGACATTTCTGTTCTCCTACATCTTTATGTGTACATATTTATTTTTATCTTATGATTAGTATTATACATTGCTATAGCCGTATCCCAAAGCATTTACTGTATAAACACGGAAAGAGGGATTTGTGGAACGGCTATGGGATGAATGCCGCTCCTCTGCAGCTCTGAATCTTCCTGACTTCTGTGGTTTCTGCAAAGCATAATGTGATTAGAATCCTTCATCTGCCCACACCGATTCTTATTGAGTCTTTGAGGGATGTAGGGGTATTGGAAAGACAAACAGAGCTGACTCACTAAGGAATTGAGTTGGAATTCCTTACGGTGCCTTTACTGTGATAACAACTGCTTAATGTTTCTGACATATTTCCCTCAAAATGTTTTCATCATTTGTTCTCAGCTGTCTTTGTAGCATAGCGATAAACTTTGTACTTTTTTTTAACTTTAAAATTTTATTTTATTTTATTTTATTTTTGTTGAAGTCTGTAAGTTATAGGCTTCAAAGCTATTCTAGATTAATTACCTTATATAATTTTTTCTTGCTATGAAAATTTCAGAAAGTTCACTTCATCCACCTCTTCTGCAACTTTAATTTTTTCAAAACCTATTTTTAATGATGGCTTTTAAACACTTTAACCTCCCTTTCATCCCACCAGAGGTAGTGGGAAAGAAAGGATATGGGGGAAGTGGACCTGTTTAGGAATGTTCTTTGGAGCAACTCTTGTCTGTGCTGTCTGGAAATCAGCAGTTCAGTTCACAGTTCGCATTGGCAGCTCGATCCACTTGCAAACATTTCATGAATACACTAGCAGTCCAGCTTGGTAGAGTAGGGATATCAAACAAGAATCCACAACAGTGGCACTACCTAACAGAGACAGTCAGGCCTCAGCCTCAGCATAAATCAGTAGGAAGGACCAGGAGGAATGCCAGGAGAAGTTCTCTGCTTTGCCTCTCTAAGCAAAGCAAAGATCAGCGAAGACTCAAGCCCCACAAGAGATGCACAGCTAGCTCTGTAAGCAAGCCTAGTTCAATTGCTGTCACTGTCCATTGAGTCCTATTGATACTCTACAAACATCCCATGTCCTCCATGAATCTTGCCTCAGTTGACATCACTCTGCCAATCAACCCAAGTCCACTGAAGTGGCAAGAAACTGCAGCATGCCACCAGAAGTCTGTGTTTCTCTTTATGGAGAACCGACAAATGCAGCTTAACCACACAATGTAAGGCAGACCAATTCATGCGTGTTGTTAGTGAAGAATCTTTTATCACGTGTCCTTTCACATGCTTGCTTGAACAGAACATCCTTTCACCTATGTCTGCTTCAGCGAAATGTTCCTTCATGTGTTTGCCGCAGCCAAACACCATCCAACTGACTTTCCAAGGAACCCTGAAGTTTCCACTCCATCTTCCATTGTTAGCACTCTGGAACATTTAAACACCGCTTTCACCCTTTTCCTTCCATGCGGGCTTCACACTGTTCTCACTGTATAACATTTATTCCCCTGAACTGACAGTAAATTATCTAAGTAATTCTCTTTTACTCCTGAATGTCTCAATGCAAGGACATTTTCTTATGTAGCCATACCCTAGTTGTCGGAACCAATAAAGCACCCTTAGTTTTACAGTGCTCTAACTGCCTATAGTAGTTTATAAAATGAACGAGTAAGAAGTCAGAATGGCCCTCTAGGTCATGGCATGGCATTTAGTCATGTGTCTGGAATCTTAGGCTGGAGGGGTTCTTTAGTGTATCTTTATTTTACATTTTTTTGAAAATACTACAGTGAAAACCTCTTTAATTCTTTAAAGAGCACATTTCTTTGAGAATATCCCTTCACTTGTTTGTTTGGTTTTTTTGTTTGTTTGTTTTTTTCTATTTTTCCCCCCTTCGGATACTTTTCTGGGCAGATACTGGAAGTTAATAATTATTATTGTTATAAACAAACAAAAAATAGTCTTTAAAAATATTTGCCCTTCATTGAATCAGGAAATAACATAGGAAGTCCAGATATATGATTGTGATTTAATAAGCAGGCCTGGAAGTCTCACCACTGGGAAGGCTGAGGCAGGAGGATCATTGTACCAAGTCCTGCATGGGGTACTGTGGGGTGAGGCCAGTCTAGGAAACTTAAAAGACCATGTCTCAAACAAAAAAAAAAAAAAAACAAAATAAACAAAACAAAACAAAAACAAGTGGCAGGGGATCTGGGTTACGGGGAGAGTGGAACAAAGACAGAGATCCTAGAATGAGCAACGCCCCGAGTTTAATCCCCAGTAATTACAAAAACAATAATGAATAAGCAGTCTAAATAGTGAATCTCTGAAAGATGGGCTCAGATAGCAAACATAAAATTCTGTTTGGGGCAGTTGTTATAAAGGCAGATAGCATCCCAACATATCTCTGTATGTAGCCACAGTCAGTTGTCAACTCAAGATGCAATACGCAAGCCTAGAGGCTCTCAAATTGCCTTCTGTAGTTGCTCTGTCTGTTTATACATTCACCTGTCATTCCCGGGTGTACATACATACATCCTTATGTCCTCCCTCCCTCCCTCCCTCCCTTCCTCCTTTCATTCCTTCCTTCCTTCTCAGGGTCTTCCTACCTCAGCCTCCTGAGCTCTAAGTTTAGTTTTGTACCACTGTGCCCAGCAGAAACTCATCCAGTTCAGCACACTGTTAAATATCATAGCTCTGAAGAATGCCTTTAACAATTGGATGATTGTTCCCAGGCAGTTTATAGCTTTTAATTAGAGTTTGCAAAAGGGGACTGCCTATTATTGACCCATTCTTTCTTACTGAATGGCTTCCTCCTCTCTCTTTTGAATTTGAAGTATCTCTCCCTCATTATGGATCCTCCAGGAATCTACAGGCTAAAGACTCAGTGGAGCAGGACTCCTGTGTAAGAGCTTTGTGAACATATCAGGACTGTCTCCATGTGCTTCTCCCATCTTACAGTGCTCAGTATCTACGACTTCCCCCCCCCCTTTGTCTTCTTCGCTATATTTTATGCATTTCATCAACCCAGAGATTTGATAGTCACTTCCCCTTCTTTAGGAATGAATGATGTGATTAGGTTCACTGTACCTTCACAGTCCCTCCTGGGCAGTCATGATCTCAGCTACTGGGACTAGTGTTAACAGAAGAGAGAACACTAGGTAGGGAATGAAAAAGGCTGTTGGTCATTTTTCTTCCTCATTGGATATTCTTCTCTGAGAATTATGGGAAACTCGACAGCTTTCACAGGACACATTAGGCAGAATCCCTATTTTTAATAGGCTTGGCAAAAACAAGCAAAAAACCCTTTGTTTTCTGGACATTAAAGGCAAATTTGCCAATGGAGAAGTACGCAGGAGAAAACTGCAGTCAAGTGTGATGGGAGCTTGTTCGTGCTCTACAGACACGCACATGGTAAATACCCTCGGCCTGTGTGTGCGAGAGAGCAACCAAAGCAGCTGGAGCACGTTGGAAAATGTGAACCTTTGTGCCCGAAGTGCAAACTAGAACCCTTTGGTTGAAGGGACGCAGCTTCAGGCAGCACAACAAGGAGGTAGAAGGTGATTTCTACTCTGTCTGAGCTTGGAGGTCCCTGCACTAGCTCAGTGTTGTGGGGATTTTTATGATGTTGCATCTCAAAATGGTTTTTGAAGAGCGAGCTTTTAAAAGTTACGGCTCCCCCAAACCCTACATTTCTAAAAGCTGGTGTTAATTTCAATCTCCTTCAAGAGCCAAGTGGGTTAATAATGAAATGCTAATGAGGCTGACAGTGCCTCCCTTCAATGTTCTTAATGACAATAAAGTCTCAAGGTTTGATACAAGAACCATAGAAGAAGACCCTCCCACCCCACCCCCATGGTCTCTTGTGGTTTTCACAGTAAGTGAAAACTGCCAAGCAAGGCAGTGGGGGAGCGCTCCCACCTTGATTAGCCTTTTTCTTCATGAATTCACTCAGCTCCTTGTCTTGATTTTTCAAGTAGGGGGGAAAAAAAAACAACAAAACCGAGAATTTTAAGCTTTTGTAAAATCATTATGGAAATGTTGGAATCAGTAAACATGAGAAAGCCAAACTGAAGATCTAAATCCGCCAATGACAGTTAAGGTCCTTTGGATCTGAGAGAAGAATTGGTAATGGTTGAGTCCCTGTGTGCACAAAACACAGCTGTGATTCCTTGAATTTAGCAAAGCCCAAGAACCTACAGTGTCCATGGCTTCTCATACGCAGCATTCTCAGTAAAATCTATTTGTCTCCTAATTGTTTTTGAATTCCAAATACAAGAGGACGTGGTGTGGCTTGGAGTTATTGATGCTGGTTTGTTTGTTTTTTTTTCCCTTTTGATCATTGAAGTCTCCCACATGGGATGTTCTTTTAAGTATTATTATTTCGGTTGTTTGTGATGCTGATGTGAATATGGTTTCTTTTGCATGTTTGCTAGGCCACTGCTCTTGAATTGAGATGCTCCTAGCTTCTAGATGGTAGATTTTTACATTTACAGTAAGACTGCAATAGTAGTCATTTATGGAATAATTACCTAGTGTTTTGTTTTTGATACACATAGATTAAAGAAATGAAAAATGAAGTGAACATTAGCATTTATAGAGCATTGCATGAGTATAAAGATATTTTTGTATGATAAATGTGTGATATATCAATATTTTGATAGCTATTTGACCTTGGTTTGTCTCCAGTTCATTAGTTTTATTGATTTGAACTGTAATTATTCTCTGGGAATATTGTAAAGATAAAGTGGCTACAAAGAGCAGAGACGCTCAATCGGATGGTAAATATTTACTTTATATTGACACTGTCCTTTAAACATTTATTCTTCGTTATTACTGCATACTTTTCATGTTCTAAAAAGGTTGCAGCTTTATATCATTGAAAACTGACTCCTCCTTACTCACTGTCCAGCTATTCTTTGAAATTTTTCCAAGAATGCTGGCCATGTAGGCCAGCAGCTTCTAGACTGCCTTTCATGAGGTCCCTGCTTTATTACCAGTGACACAAACATGTATGTGTACGCGCACACACACACACACACACACACACACACACACACACACACACACATATATATATGAAAAGCCTCATATTCTCTTTTAAATTATTTTATTGTTACTTGATTTAGGTGCTTAGAATTTTTCAAAATTGGATAGGATTTTTTAAAAAAATCCTGTTCCTATCCTCTATAATAGCCAAGTTTTATGAGGAACCGAGAATTGTTTGAAAGCTGTCCATTTGGGGTGACAGTTCAACACTGTAACTGACGGTCCACTTTAAATGACTAAAGAGGATGCTACAGCAGTGTTTCAAAGTTGGGAAAGGGTTGAGGACTACCTTGCAGGCTTCCCTGAGGCCCATGCATTTTAAGACTGATGCTGCAGGAGAAGTCTGTTTTTCCACTTGAAATGGCAGATACCAAGACGGAGTATTTCGCCTTGGTCGGGTTGCTGGGAACCTGGACACCAACCTGCCCTTTCTTCTTGGGTACTAAACTTGCACTTAGTAACAGAATGTGGCCTCCCACCATATTCCATTGGGTTATAGATTCATTTTTCATTTCTTCCTCTATTTTAAGTATGTGGGGGGGGGGAGATGAATAAGGATCTATATATCCTAACTATGTGGGATCTTGAAAGACTTTCTTTCAGCGTCTTCAGTTAGGAAATCAAAGAGTTATACACAGCTAATTAATTAAACAACAGTGCTTATGTGATATTCGCCAGTGATATGATGTGTGATTGTAAGATTATGAAAATCTCTTCCCACATGTTATTTGGTTCTATCTTGTCTCCCAGATGTTGCTGGTTATAGCTCAGCACTGGCCCTAAGTCTGAAACACCTTTCCTGGCTAGCTTTATATCATTGGGTTTCTGATACTGCCTATGCATAAAATGTACACAGTGTCAGCGAATATTGAACTAACTACTAATGACTGGAACTCCTCCATGCAAAGACAAATGAGTTGCTAACTACTAATGACTGGAAATCCTCCATGCAAAGACAAATGAGTTGCTTACCTTGGCTTTTTAAAAGTTGTTTTACATAGTAAAGATAGAACACTACAAAGACTTTGCAGACTAGCCCCAGACTATCTATCTATCTATCTATCTATCTATCTATCTATCTATCTATCTATCTATCTATCTATCTATCTATCTTTTGTGTTATCCCTGTGTTTCTTAGAATCAATTGCAGGTTTGGTACAACATTGCTGTAAGCATGGCCTGAAGCTCCTCACTACCAGGCTCAGGGGTCATCTTGAAAGACAGTTGTACCATCATCATGGATCCTGTCAAGGAAGGAAAATGCCTATTCTCATTAGAGAACTTGTCATTACAGATCTTTAATGTAGTAGCTAGAAAAAGAAGCATCAGTATTTTAATATCCTGTATAATTCTTTTCCCTTTTAGAAAGCTGAAGATGAGGACGTTGTTCTCACACCCGATGGTACCAGGGAGTTTCTGACTTTTGAAGTTCCACTGAATGACTCAGGATCTGCAGGGCTTGGCGTCAGTGTCAAGGGGAACCGTTCCAAAGAGAACCACGCAGATTTGGGGATCTTCGTTAAGTCCATTATCAATGGTGGAGCTGCATCTAAAGTAAGAGCCGGTCATCCTCGTTCATCCCACACATGCTGCCAAGGTTTCTTACCCCCCCGCCCCACCCCCACCTATACATTCTATTAGTAACATTTTCTTTATAGATCCTCTATTTAGGGGAACATTTGGGGGATGGAGCTCATCACTGTAACTCTTCATTCTATCTCATCTGTAGTCTTCTTTGTTCAGTGATAATAATGTGTGAAGGCAAAGCATGAGTCCTGGGCTGGGGAGAAGGTTCCTTTTTTCCTCCCCATCTTGGGAGGACATTTGCTCCTTCTAGGCCTAGAGTGAGTTTCCTGGTTTTTTGTTGAGAACAATTTTCTACAGTTGTCTTGATCTTCATGGATCTCATTTATAAACCACCTTGGTGGCTCTTTCTCAAAGCAAGCAAGCCAGTGATGATCACTTTGTGTCCTTCGAATTAGTATTCCATTTAGTTAACAGATTATAATAATGACTCGGGAATGTCCAAAAGGCTGAAATAGACAGAGGCTACAGCAGCTGCTTATGATGAGATGAAAGCCCCCAGATCCCCTTTTCTTTCCTTTTTTGTTTTAATTATTTAAACTTTCTGAAAAGCAGTCTCTTGCAGACTGCTCAGCAATCCTCACTTGCCTTCTTCACAGGATGGAAGACTGAGGGTAAATGATCAACTGATAGCTGTGAATGGAGAGTCTCTTCTGGGCAAAGCCAACCAGGAAGCCATGGAGACTCTACGGAGGTCCATGTCCACCGAGGGCAACAAGCGTGGCATGATCCAGCTCATTGTGGCTAGGCGGATCAGCAGATGTAACGAGGTAAACAGAGGATGACGCCTGAGAGAGCTATCATTTATCTCTGTGGCTCTATGAGATTGTGCAGGATTGTCGGAGAACATCTTGTTTTCAAACATTGTCTCATGTGACCCAGCATGGTCTGAACTTTCTGTGGAGGATGACTTTAAACTTCAGATCCTCTAGTTCCACTTCTCCAGTGCTGGAGTTACAAGTATGCACCATCATTTTTGGTTATGCAATAGAGGAGACCAAACCCAGGGCTTCATGCATTCTAGACAAATGCTCTATGAACTGAGCTCCAGCTCCAGCCTTATGACATACTTGCTATAGCAAGACCAGATCTCCTAATCCTTCTAGTCCTTTCAAATAATGCCACTTCCTAGTGACTAAGCTTCAAATATATGAGACTATGGAGGTCTTTCCTATTCAAACCAACACATACTTGTATTGCTTTTATTTGCCAAATGTAGAATGAAATGACCATAATTATTAAGCTAATTCTTACAAGGATCAACATAACATTAACTGAAAACCTCAGACATTCTTTTGAATGGGAAGAATTCAGATTTGGTCTTGAGAGTCCTGTTGCCCACAGGACTGGCCCTCTTTATTCTACTAGTGGTGCTAAGGGGTAGATTCCACATATTACACTGGCTGGGCATGTGTTCTTACTGATTTGCATCTCAGCCTTTCAGTGATGTCTTGAACGGTTATTTTCTGTCAAATCGTTGTTTGGTATTTTTAGTCCAAGTTGTGCAGATGCTTGCGAATAGTTCTCAGAATGATGTACAACACACGTATCTATATCAGGTAGTTCTTTTAGAGAAATGAGTTGTTTCCAATTCCCGAGGACAGTGGTCAACGGACAGATATGTATTAAACATCTTCTGTATGTTAGAAATTTTGATAGGTTCTGGAAACGCAGCAGTGTCTATTCACAAAAGTATTGTCATCTTGATCTTTTAAAAAGGGAGACCCAGAGGCTATGCAGACAGCAGAGAGGGAAGATGCTGCTGCACAAACATAAGGACTTGAGGTTCCATCCCAGATACATAGAGACAAAAGAATCCATGGGTTCTGGAGCTCACTGGCCATCCATCTGGCTGAGTCTCTCAGCCCCAGGTTCAATAAGAGATTCTGACTTAGAAAAGATAAAGCACAGAGCCATAGGGGGTATCAACTGCTGGCATGTGCACACACATACATACATGCATGGATGCATGCATACTCACTCCACACACACACACACACACATTCACATACACACTCACATATACTCACACACACTCTCACATAAACACACACACATACACACACACACACCCTGAATATGGAATGGTGTGGGAGATTTTTGCAATAAAGAGTAACAAAGATCATTCTGTTTCTGTAGGATTCTGATTCCCCAAGAGTAAGGCAAATGTGCACCAGCTTGAAAATGTTTTGATAAAGGCACTGATTTATTCCATTTTGCCCTATGAAAGATGTGAGTCTAGATTCCCTACTGAAATATCCCTGTCACATTTACTTCTACGTTTGAATTTATGTGAATGAAGAAGATTTAAGTGTGGGAGCAGCCATGATCCACATAGCTGTTTCTCTGCTATCATTTCCTATATGGCTGGTTCTTACTGTTTCTTAGGACATAGTAGCTTATAGTTAAATTGTCTGTGTGTGTGTGTGTGTGTGTGTGTGTGTGTGTGTGTGTGTGTGTGTGTGTGTGTGTAAGGTGCTGAGCTTTCTGCATAAGTATGGAGAAGCTATTTGTACTGAGAGGATTTGACTAAAGTATTATACAGCCAAAGGAGCGCAGTTTGTGTTCCCAGTAGGCCTCACGGGTGCTTTTGCTGGTGTAAGATTTATATCACTTCCAAAAACGTTTTCTGTCCGAGTCATCTTGTAAGGATTGTGTAAATTATGCTACAGTAAATATTGATGTCCTCATAGGCCATCCTGTTGTCATGAATGAGTCCCAGTCTACAGTAATGTTCTTGAACTTCTTGTAGGTGTGAGTTCAGTCTGAGACCATAGCATAGTATCTTACCAAAGTCTCTTGAAGTTCAAGGCTTGTATTCTTGATGTTCTCTTAGAAAAGACAGGAATTCATGAAAAGAAGCTTCTGTATTTGGCAACATGGTTCTTTTCCTTATGTTTGGGAGTGCTATATTGTGTGTATGTGTGGGGGTGTTGGTGTATGAATATAGCACACATGCATTTGCTTATCTATATTATTGTTTGAGGCAGGGTCTCTCTGAAATCACAGTTCTCCAGTTTGGCTAGACTGGCTGGCCTGTAAGTCCCTGGGATCTGCTTGAGATCTCTCTCCACCTGTCTCCCACTCTCCAGCACTACACCTTATAGAAAGTACTGCTGTGACTCTGAACTCAAGTCCTTGTGTTTACTGCACAAAGACATTATCCACTGAGCCCTTTCCTTCTCACCCCTACCTAAAGTGCTTGCCTCACACCTAAAAGTCCCTGGGAGACCACTTACCTATTTCCATAGCCTCTTTGTGTAGGCTGTCTGCCTAACATTGACATAGCCTTATATCTGATCTCCGCACCAGTTGCTATTTGAGACCCACGTTTCTGGTCGTTCTGCAGCATGCAACGGTCTCCTGAGCAGCGCCTCTGGTCTGCTTTGCTTGATTTTGGAGGTCTAACCTCTGCTTCCTTTACATCTGCTGTGAGTCTTTGGCTTCACTTTCTGTGCTTCGTGTGTATGTGAGCCTCAGACTCTTCCCAGGTTGATCCTCTCTGCATATGTTCCCGAGCTGATGCTTGCTTCCAAGCTTGTTCCTCACCTGCACAGTCTGTTTGTATTCCACAAAATCCCAACATTTTTCATGAAGAAAATATAAGGGAACTAGTCATCTCGTGTTAGCATACATAGACATGTGGTGTCATCTACTCTAAACAGCACAGACTAATCGCCCTTTACTACATTTACATTTCTTTGTCCTTATAGATCAGAGACTGTGTATAGAGGGACCTGTGTAGGTTCAGCATAGACATGGTATGGTATTCTTCCAGATAAAGGCTTAAGCATCCCTGGGGTTGGGGGTCTGTAGGTGTTCCTGGAACAGATGCCCAAGGATACTGAAGGATACTGAAGGCTAATGATGTAATGCTGAATCTCATGAGCTTGTGTTCTGCCAACAACCTCCTCCTATGCAGAGTTTGGAGATGTTCTCCCTGTACATCCCCTAAGCACTGGAAGTATGTCTTCAGAGATATGAGGTGCCCAAAAGCTCTCAGGCATGGCCTCCTTATCTATGGCTTGGTCTGGGAGTGTCTCTTCTCAGCCCATCCTTGTGCCTCTGAGCTGTCCTGTTGCAGATACTGCCCTCCCCTGTATTCTGTTAGAGACTGACTCTCACTAGCTAGACCTTCTTCCACAGTCTGCCAAGAAAATTGATGTCTTTAGTTGTCCAGGGTAGATGCCTGGTCATGTCGCCTGGCACCAGGGTCAGGCCATTGTGGAACTGTCTGCATTGCTCCACCTGACCACGTTCTGTTTCACAGACAGGTGCCTGGGAACTCACCTGGGCTCTCTTTACCTTGAATCTGTTTGCTGCTTCTACCACCTTTTCCTCCTAGCTGAGGCCCTCGGGCATCCTTTCAATTTTAGAATACTCTCTTCACTATGTTTTCATAGCCCCTTTATTTCTGAAGGATGATGGGAGATTTTTAGAAATTGTGCCCTATCCCTATTCACTCCAGAAGGAAGATGTTATTAAAGACAGATTTGGTTGGTTGGTTGTTTTTGTTAGTTTGGTTTTTAATATCATGATTTTTTTTCCTTCCTTCCTTCCTTCCTTCCTTCCTTCCTTCCTTCCTTCCTTCCTTCCTTCCTTCCTTCCTTCCT
>NC_034609.1:50494684-50497352 GCF_900095145.1 Mus pahari
CTTTCCTTTCCTTTCCTTTCCTTTCCTTTCCTTTCCTTTCCTTTCCTTTCCTTTCCTTTCCTTTCCTTTCCTTTCCTTTCCTTTCCTTTCCTTCCTTCCTTCCAGTTTGGAATACATGAAACAGGAAGACAAATTGATATTATTTACCCCAAGGGAGAAATCTGTTGCCTTCCAAAGGAGGCTGGAAGGGATTGGTACCTCTGTGTGGTGCTCAAAATAAGCTATGTATAAGAATTAGGCTGATTTTAAATATCTGAAGGGAATGGATATTTGTGGGAATTGCTGTAATTTGTCGTAGAATAGTTATTTCAGTATGTCTGTTAGAAGCAATTCTATATAAAACCTTGTTTTAGCCTAAGAATAAAGCTCTGCCAGGTGAGCGGTATCTTAAATCTCATGTGAGGGGATTTAGATATCAAGGACTGCTTCAGAATTAATTCTTTCTTTAGATTTAATCCTTTTAGAATTAGAAAGCTACTCAGAATAGAAAAGGCCCTGAGGAATAAGTCCTGGTTCTTGACCTGTGTGTTTTACGAAATGAATGTGGGTAGGTCAGTGAAGAGCGTTGAGTGGGGGACATGGGGATATGGCCAGCATGGTGACAGTCCAAGATTCTCACCATTCCACATTCCATCTGACTGACTGTGTCATTTCCCAGTGATATGGAGAGGAACATGGGATTCTTGTGTGAGCTTCTGGTTCTTCTGTCAAAGGGCCCAGTAACCTGGAGGCTCATCCCATTAAGATTCTTGCTATCACAACCTAAGGACATGAAGGAAACTAAATGGAAACAGAACTTGAATCTAACACTGAGCTCTAAAACTCTTCCCTAATTGGTTATCCAACCCTAAGTGGCCAGCCCTGAACTCACATACATAGAATAACATTATATGGACTGAGCAGGTTGTATCTTAAAGACCATGGATTTCTGAGAGTTAAGAGGGAAGAAAGGGGAAGGAGACATTCTATAATAATATTTTAACTAGAAAATCTTAGATTTATTTATTGTGTATTTTATGCATATGAGTGCTCTGTCTTCATACATGCCGGAAGAGGGAATCAACTCCCATTACAGATGGTTGTGAGCCAACATGTGGTTTCTGGGAATTGAACTCAGGACCTTTAGAGGAGCATTCAAGTGCTCTTAACCTCTGAGCCATCTCTCCAGCCCCTTAAAAAACATTTGTTTTAAAGAAGTCAATAACCTCTCTCTCAGATCTGAAACATACCTGTTTATTATTTACTTCAGGCTTATGACTCTTTCGACATTAGTATTGTCCACAACAGACCTATAACGTAGGCCGGATGTCATCCCATGTTGGACCCAGCATAAAAGAGCACTCCCCTGCAACCTGCTGGGCTATTTTCTGTAGAATCTGACTCATCCCGTTTTTATTCAGCTAATTGTACAGACAGTGCCTGCTTTATGACGAATATGGGAATAAAATGTAAATGGAAACTAGAATTTCAAATAATAAGTTCTCCCAATTGCTAGCCAGGATCAGTCTGAGGGTAACTGAGCAGAAGGTTAGGGCTATACTGATACTAACTTTCCTACATTTCAGGCAGAGATGATGCTCTTAGGTCTCTCTAGCTCAATAATAATAATAATAATAATAATAATAATAATAATAATAATAATAATAATAATAAATTTAGAATCCAGAAGTTGTATTAATATTAGTTTCCATAGAGTTTTAAACTTTTTAAGAAGAAAATATTCTAAGTAATTAATAAAGAAAAGCACAATCATTGATAATATCCAGCTGATTTATTAAGAAGCATGTCATTGCCATTTATGAAAGCAATAAATCATCTGAATATGTTTTTGAAAACATATTTATACTGCCTTGCAATTTTCTTATTGTTTCTAATATTTATGTAAATAAAATCATAAGAGTGATTCATAGGAGCCCTTATTACTGACCTTGCTTGTTAATTGCTTTGCACAGTGACCACAAGGAAAAATAAATTCCCAGTGAACGAGTCAAGAAATGGGATATTTTATATCCTGCAGAATGGGTGCTGTACTGGAAACACCAACTATTTTTTCTCAGTAGATAAAAGTCTGTTGTAGAGACTAGGGCAAGGGTCTTCCCAGGGCTGCCCTTGGCCCCAGCTGGGTGAGACTACAGATTTCTTTTCTCTTTGAACATATGGAACAGCCTGAGAAGTACAGCTGTGCTGACACGCTGGTTTTTCTAATTTATTATTTTTAAAAACTATATCTTTTTATCCCAATTTTTATTAATTTTAGTAACGTTTATTAAGCATTAAGCTAGGGCTGGAGAGATGGTTCAGAGGTTAAGAGCACTGACTGCTCTTCCAGAGGTCCTGAGTTCAATTCCCAGCAACCACATGGTGGCTCGCAACCATCTGTAATGAGATCTGACTCCCTCTTCTGGAGTGTCTGAAGACAGCTACAGTGTACTTACACATAATAAATAAATACATACATACATACATACATACATACATACATACATACATAAATTTAAAAAATTTTTTTAAAAGCATTAAGCTAATGTTTAAAGGCTGGCAAGATGTGGACGAGTGAATAGTGCTCTTCAGGGCGCCTTTATCCTGCCAGCCCTGGGACCACCTAACACACTCCACCTTTGTTTTCTTGGATTAAAAAAAGGAGGAGGAGGAGGAGGAGGAGGAGGAG
>NC_034609.1:50498118-50569658 GCF_900095145.1 Mus pahari
TGCCTCTGCCTCTGCCTCTGCCTCTCTGCCTCTCTGCCTCTCTGCCTCTCTGCCTCTCTGCCTCTCTGCCTCTCTGCCTCTCTGCCTCTGCCTCTGCCTCCCAAGTGCTGGGACTAAAGGCGTGCGCCATAACTGCCCAGCTATCTAAATTTATTTTTGAAAGCAAATGCAAAGACTTTTTGTTGTTTTTGTTGTTGTTGTTGTTGTCGTTGGTCTCCTGATAAAATATCCTATAGCAAGCAGTACTTTTTCCTAGAGACTAATAGGGCAAGTGTCTTTCATGTATATCATCATTTAAAATATCAAGGTTTTTGTTTTTGTTTTGTGCGGCTAGGGGACTGCCAGCCTAGGCATGCTAGGTAAGCACTTGGCACAGTGGCTCTAAATGGTCAGCATTGAAAAAGCGCTCTTATCTTTAAGGGTACAGGGTATGAGGTTTGTTCTTGCTTTTGCTTCCTTGAGGAATCTTAAAACCAAGGTACCCCTGGTACTTTAAACAGCATCATCATATGTCTTTATATCAGCGACCTTAGGTGGTTTACCTGCCAGTAAAGCTGTCAGCTGTAATCTGCAGTTTCAAGGGAAAACGAATAAAATGAACCTGATTTCACAGTTTAAACCTTATTAGTCTAATTCGCCACACTGCAAGTTTATTATTCTCCTGTAGCTTGAGGGTCCCTGGTTGTAATTGCGTTGACCCTTCAATGGGTTCCACCCCTCTGGAGCTTCTCAAGCTCAGCCTACAGCTTGGAGCGTCATTAAGTATCTCATTACATAAACACGGGATAGTTTTCAACAGAAGCAATTCTCTGTTCAGTGGAAGGCAGCACACCAGCAAGGCTCCCTGTTTGAATGGTGTAGCCACTGCCTGACGAGAATCTGCTCATCTCAGGCCCTATCTGACTGTATGTCAGTAGCACCATTCAGAGAGCTGGTCCACCGGGGTCCTTATAGTTACTGTGACGCAGGACCCTTCGCCAAGTAAAATGGCTAAGTCCTTCCTAACACAGATATCTTCCTCTGGCTATTTCTATGGAGAAGATGGCAGCTGTGATGAGGATGGCTCCATACAACTTTAACCCAAGACCATAGAGATTGATCTTAAGAAAAAAAAGAAAGACAAACTTAAAAAAAATTAACTTTTATAACTTGGACTCTTGTACACCAGGCTGGTCTCAAACTCACTCTGTAGCAGACGATGACTTTGAACTTCTGGTCTACCTGCATCGGGTGCTGGAATTACAGGTGTGAGCTACTGCGCTCAGTTTATTCAGTGCCTGAGGAGACTGAGCCCAGGGCCTCACCAGGCTAAACAAGCTCAGTGTGAACTGAGCCCACCCCCCACCCCCCAGCCCTTGACCTGCTTCTTGTTATTCATTTAGGAGACTGTGTGACTTTAAAGCTTATATCATTGTGTACCTCATCAAAATATTGAGTCCTAAGCTTGGGAGGGGATTCTGTGAATAATACACTTACGTGTTAACACAGTGATCTGGACCAGTGGACCCTCCGTCAAAGCCACACGGGCATGGTAACTGTTCATTACATTAGAGCTCTTGAGGCAGAGGTAGCTAGACTAGTGACAGTGCGCCAGCTCCAGGATGCGGGCAGGATGCTGCCTCAATAAAGTGGAGAGTTATCAAGGAAGTTACTCAGGGTCAACCCCAGGCCTCCTCAGGCCTGAGCAGTAGAACGCATGAGCCCATACACTTCCAAACTTGTACATATGATCCACACACACTATGCGTATACATGCAAAAAACCCATACACGTGATGCAATCCACACACACAGACACGTACACATGCTATACATATACATGCAAAACAATCTGACACTTACTTTCATATACTTCTGTAAATGCTTTCTTACTACTAAGTTGATACACGGAGGAGGGGAGGAGGAAACCGTGTTTCTGCCCGACAGGTACAAAGCTAAGTGGAACCCAGGGTCTGCTGACAAAGCCTGCCTTCCACAGAGCAACAGGTAGCAGGAATCCCAGGTTAAACAATAGTTTGTCTTGACATCAGGTCATGCCTCTAGTCAAATTTAAAAAAAAAAAAAAAAAAAAAAAGCAATAAGGTGAAACTTAAAAAAAAAAACAAAAACAAAAAACCTTTCAATATACACATTTTCAAATGTTGACAGAGCTTCGTAGGGGGTGTTGAATAAAGTGCCACAGAAAGCTGGTCATTAGGCCAAGCTGACAGTACAAATTATTGTAGTATAGGTTGGAAGGTTCTAGCTCATTTGAGGCCTGGCTGGATGCAAGCCTTAGAAAGTTGTTATCATGACCCCACGCTGCTAACCAGCTCCGAGATTCACTTTTCCCTGTCCCTTTCTCTGTAGCTGCGGTCCCCTGGGAGCCCTGCTGCACCTGAGCTGCCCATCGAAACAGAACTGGATGACCGAGAACGCAGGATCTCACACTCCCTCTACAGTGGGATCGAGGGGCTAGATGAATCGCCCACCAGGAACGCCGCACTGAGCAGGATAATGGGTGAGTCAGGTAAAGCTCTCTTCATTTCATCTCATGTTTACGCTTACCCTGCTCATTCTTGGAGAGGGGCTTAATGCAATATTAATGTAAAGGAGGCCATTGTCTCTGAGAGGAAAAAGAGAACAGGTTTATTATGGTCATGCAGGAAACATAAATGTAAGGAAAGTGCATCCATGCACTGAGTGGTTAAATATGCTTCAGTTCCCAGATGTTTGATGAAGACAGAAAGGAAAAGGATATGAAAGAAGTGTTTTTAATAGTCACGGTATCTTGGGCTTCTTGAGAACAGTAAGGGAAGCTACATTTTAACAAATGGCAAGGGCTGTGGAAACAGCTCACTTGGTAAAAATCCTTGCTGTGTGACCTTAAGAATCCATTTCCAATTCCCAGAGCCCAATAGAAAAAGCTAGGTGGGCTGGTCCTTTTGTAGTCCCAGCACTGGGTCAGGGACAGACCAATCCCTGGAGCTTATGGCCAACCAGCCAGCCTGCTTAGTCTAAGGCAGACCCTCTGTCCCAATGAGAGACTCTCAAAAACAGTGGACAGCTCCTGGGAAGCACACATACACCCATGCACACAGTGGCGCATGCTTGTGCACACATGCGTGCAGCACCTCTGCATAACAACTTTAAAGTGAAGCTAGAAGTTGTCACTCTTGGTAGAACTGCTTAGTTAAAGATGAAGGATGCATGAGGTACATAGTAAGACATGTCTTTTAAAAACAACAACAGTAGAAACCCAGCTTTATTCTTTAAATCCTCAGTTCATCTCCTGTGACTTTGATCTGCCCCTTGCTGCCTTCTTGGCTCCAGTGGGTGAAGTGGTCATAGGCATTTGTCCTACCAGATAGGCCAGGCCTTCTCCTAACAGACCCGAGAGTGGCTGGGTTTACAGAACTGCTGATCTGGGGGTTAACTTGAGAGAGTTTTCCAATTTAAGATATAAGAAATACTTCTGACATCAAACACTCAGACTTTATGATCTGCAATTCTCTAAAGTAAAACCCCAAATTTAATTGCATTTTGAGAATACTCAATACAGATCTATTACAAATACGAGTTCCCATTGTGGTACATCATTGAAACGGAGCGTGGTTGATTTGTTGGGGTGTTCGTGGAAAGCTTGCCTTGTTGGCAAGGTGTTGTGTTAGCAGTAGACGTGAGTGCTTTAAGGAACAGCATCATCAAAGAGATTTCTCCTGAGCACTGCAGAAAAACAGTATTTGTATATCAGCATAAGTAGTGAAGTTCCCTGTCATTTTTCTTCCTCCTCATCTAGCTTTTCCCCTTGGAGAAATTGCTACATTCTCAGTTTCTTACCTTTGATATGGTCCAAGTATCTTTTTCCCATTTTACATGTGACACGAGAGAACTGGGGAGGCAGTCCCTGCTCCTGGTTTGAACCCCATTTAGTGTAAAGGGCCTTGTTTCTAGTTTGCTATGTGCGTGTTGGTTACCGCTGCTGATGGTTGGTTATTCACGCTTTTTTGTCAAGCTGTAAAGCATCTTTGTCCAATTCTTACCTGTTGAAAAAAATCTCAGACTCCCTGGGAAAGGATGTGTGCATGTGTCCCTGGATCTGTGTGCATACAAAGTGATACGCTGTAATTTCCACTTTATTATAGGAACATAGGATTTGCCATACTGATCAGCCCATTGGTACACCAGCTCCTGTAACCAGCATCCTGCCTCCAATCCCTGGTTCTTCAGAGGAAGGCGAAAACCTAACACTCAAACACATACCAGCCCCCACCCAGATCTTTCACCTAGTGACTTGTTGAAATGTGTAACATGGGTTGAGGAGAACGTCATTTTTTTTTTTCCATATTTTGTCACCCGGTTTTGTTAGTCCTGACTTATTAGTCTTTTTCAGCGGGTAAGCTGGGAGGCAGTGTTTTCTCTCCCTCTGCTAAGTATGTAATGAACCCTCCTACTCATGGTGACTCCCCTTGCAGGCCGGGCCCTCCTGCTATGCTTGGATTTGCTCTGCACATGTCCTGGGACTTATGGATTGGGGATGACATCATACTCAGTAGGCCACGTTTTTATAGTAGTTTATCTTTAGGGGAAGGGATTGAATCCAGGGCTTCTTCTCGATGACTTCATTTGTCCATGTCCTTAAGACATATTTTATATGCTGTACTGGAAAATAGGTAAGACCCATGTGGCTTTACCTAGAGAAATATATAGACTTAATTTATCTTGCTGTTTACAAACTTCAAAGTTATTATACTTTTTCTGTCCTTATCCTAATATGGTTGGCTGTAAAAAATATGCATGCTACTGGTGAAGTTAGATAGCACTGAGATTAGCAATCCTGAAAAGGATGTTACTTTGCCACTAGGAGGAAAACAATACTTAATATCAGAATGTCTTTTCTCCATCAGCCTGCTGATTTATACGGTGTCTGGTGCATAGACATTTCTCAGCGAGGTCCTACCTGGCTAGTTCATGATTGTCTGCTGGGTCTTTAAGCTCACTCCCTATAGACCATGGTTTCATATGTTAGAGAAAGAAGTGTTGAAATTCCTTATGGTGACACAAAGAAGTGATTAATTTTGTGTGAGCAGGGCAATTTTTCACAAACAGTACTTTGTGCATGCAACCGAAGGAATTTTAAAGGCTTGTGATAATTTTTGAAAGGGTATACATCCCAGAAGAGAGACTTCAAAAAGTGTACAACCAAAAGGAAACATCTTTCCTAATTGGAAGGATGTCAGATGTCTTCAGTCACACTTTCTCACTTAGCGGATAAGAGAGATGTGCCCCTGTGATGATTTTGCTTTGTTTTGGTTTTGGCTGTTCCCTCTTTCTAGAAGTAGCACTCTTGGGGAATGCCAAGATCTCACGGTTAAGTTTTAATGACCCCACATTGACTGAGAGACTTTGAGGTATCTCCATAGCCCAGTCCCCTGGTCCCCATGTGATAAGATACTAAGATATTCCTCGACACCCACATCACAGGCTTCATTCTGCTCTTGTGTTGGAGTTACAGAACCCTGGACAGTGGCTTACCTGAAATGGCATATTGTTCCTGAACCACAGTTTGAACGTGTGGTTCTCTGGGCGGTGGGTTCCTCTTTAGTAACAGCCAAGTTACCTCTATCACTTTGAGTGGATCACTCAGAAATGTGACCAAAGGCCAGACTTAACCGCACTCCTCTTTTTGACTGGAATCCCACTGCCACTAATGTTAGAACATGAGTCCTATTCTTGTATTAGGAAGCAACTCATAAGGGCTGGGAATATAGCTAAGAATACTTGCCTAGCATCTATAGAGCCCTGCTCCAGATCCTCAAAATTAGGTTAACTAAGTTAAAAAAAAAAAAAAAAAAGTAAGTAAACGAACAGTTAGGTAAGTAGATAGATGGATAATAGCAGACCCGGCCAGAAGTATCCCTTCATGAGTCTTCTTAGTATTTCTCCTTTGAAAAGCCTTAAAAGACCTTTTCAACTATTCAGCCACCTTAATAACAACAATGTATAGCAGGCATAGTTTGCCAGCATGTTTACTTTATAAATATACCACAACCTCCTGTTTGCGAGCATAGAACATTATTTTTTTTTAAGTTTTTGTCTGCATAATTTTGTTTAACGCAAGTTTATCCTGAGCTAATTTTTTATTCCAGTTTACTGTTTATCTCAGTGGTTTCTATATTCATATTTTCATGGTGGTTTAAGTAGATATGTTCAGAGTATTTTCATTTTGTTAAAAACTTGACACGGAGAACTGAGATGCTGATGCTGGTTTTATAATGAGTTCTGTTGCTGACAGTTTTCATCTCGTTTGTTCCTGATACCATGCATTGTGTTGCCTTCCATGTAAATTCATCAATGAATAAATGTTTAGTAAACAATCACTTTGTATGTTATTGTTTCTCTCTCTAAGACCCTGCATGTTCATTTTGTAGTCTGGAGATATTGATGAAATAGTTGGGGCGGGAAAGAATTTAGCTGATGAAAACTGAAGCCACCTTGAACGTGATTTGTGTTTCTCGACTATGATGTGTCAAAGGCCAACAGATGTCAGTGAGAGGTCCTGGTGTGTCTCAGCGGGACATGTAGCTTTGCACTGTACATGTTTGGTACCCCTGACGGTTTCTAGAACCAGATCTTGGAGTAGTTCCTCCAAAGCAAGCTAATTGGAGGAGAGCATGATGATCGGATCCTGAAATCTTATAAAATATTACACTGGAGAGTAATGCAAGAGAGACTTCTTGCCATTTGGGGGCAGAGAGAGGGAGGTGGCGGTGAAGGAGGGAGAATATGAGAAAATAAGAGAATGTGTATTTGAGAAACAGAAAGGCAGATATCTATTGAGATTCTGTGCCGTGTACAGTTAAGTGTTTCTACACAAAATGGCGTAAGACACACACACACACACACACACACACACACACGAGAGAGAGAGAGAGAGAGAGAGAGAGAGAGAGAGAGAGAGAGAGAGAGAGAGAGAGAGAGAGAGAGAGGATTGTATGATCCAATCAGAGTGTTCTATATTTCTTACTAGGCTTTCTCTTAAAATAAGTATGTCGGAACAAGCGGTTGCATGTTTGACTTTGAAAGGTACGCAGTATGATTACTCTGTGATGGTTCCTTGGTTAAATTATTCCTGGGTGAGGACTTTAGTAATGTGACATCTGCCTCTCCAATCAGGGGATGGAGCCCTGGCTTCATGAATTTAACATGTGCATTCAGGAGACAAGATACATCTTAAAGGAAAGCATTCTTTGGCCAGTGATAGTGGAGTTTACTATCATGGATGTACCAGTGACGTTTTGCTGAGCAGATTACTTCTCTAGTATCCTACAGCTTGAGTGGAAAGAGGCGATTTGAAATCAAGACCGAGAAATGATTGCACTTGATTTACTTTTATGTCATGAACATTTGTAAGAACCTACCAGTTCCATGGTTTGTCAAAATGACACGTTTGAATCAAAGTAGGACGTTTTCCCAGCTAGTATGTTGAGCAGAGGTTTTAATGAACATACATGGTTTCAATAGCAGTACACTTAATGCTAAATAATGACGTGTTTATAATTTCTGGCAAGTTTTTTTTGGTAAGGACTGAAAGATATACAGCAACTTAATAGTTTTCTGTTTCTTTACTGAATCAGCCACAGAAAGATATATTGTGCTTTAAACTTACCAGTTTATCCGTGCTTACACAATATGCTAATAAATGCTCAGTTTTAAAGCTAGATCAAAGACTGACATTAAAATGCTAATAAAAGGTTGTTGAACTATTTTTGAAAAGTCAATTTATTGTGAAGGGAAAGAGCACCTTGTTCAACATGGTGTGAGTCTTGAGGAGGCGCAGCATCTTGCTATTTTGGATAACAACCAGTACAGTTGGCTGAACAGATTTGGACGTTAGATATAGAGGGATCATTTTCCTTTTTTCTGTGAGGTGGGCGGGGAGACTGTCATGGTTCCTTGCTTGCCTGGATACACACTTTAGTGTGACATGTCATATGGCTCTTGTTTCGTGAATTCAGTCTCTTACAAGATATGCACCTGGATAAAAATGTTATCAGTTTTAACTCAGAAAACAAATGGAAAGACTTTGGAAAGAAGTAAGAACTGTAGGTGATTTTGAATAAGGACACAATTTGTACTCCAGCATTACCTTCAGGGACCTGGAGACTTGAGACGTAGCATTATCCCAAGGAAGGTTTTGATGTGTGAATGCCATGCTGAACTATGAACCTCAACAAATTTTACTTCAAAGTCCTGGAGAGAGACTTTGAACGTTTTGTATCTAACTAGTCATAATTGAGGTCCCCTCTTCTCAGGGCCTCAGAGCCTCGAGAAGCACATCTGGATCCATTCCTTCCTCCCAGGAGAGGCCTCAGAACCTCAAGAAACACATCTGATCCAAGCTAAGCTTTCCCCTTCTAGGTTGTTATCATGTCAAAGTATTCTCCCTGGCTTGCATGCCAGGCCTTGTCAAGTGTCACCTGAATTCATAATGGGCTGATTTTGTGGCTACTTTCTGGGGTAACTGCCATCATTTCTTCTAGTAGAGAAGTCATAGCCAGCATTTGAAACCTAGCTCTGATCACTTTGGTTGACACTCTGATCAATCAGACTCATGTCTGCCCATTATTCTCCCAGGTGAACACAACTGGTACAGTCCTTACACAAGTTACCCTGCTCTGTAGGTGGTTTTCCCTCCATCACTAGGGTATGACTAAGTACAGAGATGACGTTGCTTGTCTAGCACCTGTCTACCCTGTATAGGTACCCAATCAGTGTATGGATAGATGATCACTGTAAGTTTGTGAGGTTTGCCTTCAGATTTCCTGGTAAAAACCTCCCAGAAGGCTCTCATACCTAAGACCCTATGTGTTGTGTTCACATTAAAACATTTTTAAGGTAATCCCCCCCCCCTTTTTTGAAATCTTAAAACCAAAGACATCACATGTTCTGCCTCATGCTATGTAGCCATGCTGTGGAAGCAGTCATGACGGACCTGAGGTTTGTGTTTGACAATGCCTTAATGAGAAACAGAAACACTGAATTCTCTCATTCCACCAGGTAGAGCAGGTGTGTCAAAGATTCAGGGTTTTTCTTGAGGTAGTAAAATTTTAAAAATGAACAGGCGTGGCACCTACATTGACATCTAGAATTTCTTTTTCACCGGTCAGGTAAATGCCAGCTGTCCCCCACGGTGAACATGCCTCACGATGACACTGTCATGATTGAAGATGACAGGCTGCCTGTGCTCCTGCCTCACCTCTCTGACCAGTCCTCTTCCAGCTCCCATGATGACGTTGGATTCATAATGACAGAAGCAGGCACGTGGGCCAAAGCTACCATCAGTGACTCAGCCGACTGGTGAGTGAGCAGCCCAGGTCTGGAGCTTAATGTAGCATAAATAATATCTAAGTCATTACCAAATTGATCCAACAATTGGGTTAAAAATTAGTAGTTAATATGCCTGGGAACTAGAGGAGACTTACTGGAGGGTTGTGTGTGTATGTGTGTGTGTGTAGGTATGCTCCCCTGTGAGTGTGCATGGAGAGACCATAGGTTTGTGCTTCAGTCAGGGTTTCTATTGCTGTGATGTAACACTAAGACCAAAAGCAACTTGGAGAGGAAAGAGACCCTTCCACATCACTGTTCATCATCAAAGGAAGTCGGGACAGGAACAGGGCAGGAACCTGGGGCAGGAGCTGGTGTAGAGGCCATGATGGGGCTACTGCTTACTGGCTTGCTCCTCATGGATGGCTCAGCCTGCTTTCTTACAGAACTAGAACTACCAGCTGAGGGATGGTCCCACCCACAATGGGCTGTGCCCTGCCTCATCAATCATTCATTAAGAAAATGCCCTACAGGGTGGTCTACTGCCAGATCTTAAGGAGGCATTTTCCCAGGTAAGGTTCCCTACCCGCAGATGACTGGTTTAGGTCAGGTTGAAACAACTATCCAACAGAGTTGGTGTCAGATACCCTCAATGCTGTTCATCTAGGGTCTTTTTGTTTTTGTTAGTTTGTTTGTTTTTGTTTTTGTTTTTTGTTTGTTTGTTTCTTTGAGGTAGTCACTCACTGGTCCTGGAACATGCCAACTGGCTAGGCTGGCGAGAAACCTGAAACTGGGTCTTTATATCTGTGCATCACTCTATCCACAAAGCCGTCTCCCCATTCCCTGCCTTTCTCCCTAGTTTTACAGCACTGCTGTTTACCAGGCTTTGAGCTGCCCCTAACAGGCACAGAGAGTTTGTGGATACTCTGTAGATTCCCCCCCCCCTTTTTTGGCTTTTGTGACGGTAGAAGAAAGCAATTGATGTTGTTCACTATGTATGGTCTTCAAATATTACCTTGTCCTGGTAATATTTGGTAATATATGGTCTCCATGCTCGATAGAAAAGCATGCTATCTATCAAGCAAAGCTAGTTTCACTGGGTGGCCCTCCGACCCATGCCCACCTGTGTCGCATTAGCTATAAGGTTGGAGATGACGAGGACAAGCATTTTTGTGCTAACATTTTCATGGTAATATTAAAAAAGTAAAACACCCCTGGTGTCCTCTTTCCCCACTCTTCCCCTCCCTCTTCTTCTTCCTTATGAGCTCAGGAAAACATTGTTGCTAACTCTGCAGATGTTCTCTTGAAAGAACATGACCTGCTCTTGGGCTTTTGTTTCTGGCTTTTTAATTCTCCTTTGGAAAATAAAGAATATAAAAATAGAGCTAAGTCAGAGATCATATGATGACAGTAGCTTAGCCTCCAATACGTCTTCTGGTTGGGGGGGTGGGGTCGAGGGGAGCAGCAATACACGGATGCTCTTAACCTGACCTCAGCTTGTATCTCACTGGAAGTCATTGGAGAAAGGTAGTTTATCTATGTCTACAGTGTTCTTCAAGGAGGCAAGTCTCCACCATGATAAGCCACTGTGGAGGGGATCCTAGGAATGGGTCTGCGTTGGTAAAAAGACATGATGAGCTTGCAGGGATAGCCTGAGGCGTTAATTTCCCTAAGATAAATTTGAAAAACACATAACATGGGTGAGGACTTTTATGATTTTTTTTTTCTTGTGAAATATGGGGCAAAGGAAAGAAAAGAGTCATCTAAACATGCATGTCATCTGTTCAGCCTCAGAGCTAATGTTAGCTTTTCCTGTCTATCTTTCCCTAAACTTGGATGAAAATGTTAAAAAAGCAAACAAACATACAAACAAACAAAGCCCAGCAGGTCAGTGAGGCAAGAGTAATCGCTGGAATTTCAGGGATAAGGGAATAGATACAGCTTTTTCAGAAATTCATCTGCCAGCCTTACACTCTATCTGAATAATAGTCTAGTATACTGTTTATTGTGTCTGGAATAAGCTTAATGAATATGTTAATCAGAAAAAAATTAATCATGTCACATTTTAAGAATATTTAGTTATTTTAAGTCTCTTATTAATTTGCGAGCTCATTTGACATTTTAGAATGTGTACATTTACAGTTGACTGCACAGTTGTGGAAGGCTAAATGTGTCAAATGGCTGTACTCCTAATTTGTTAACTAATAGAATATCTTTTTTCTCAACCTAATAATTGATGTAAGGGCTATTAACCATGTTTTATTAAGTGAGGGGGAAAATATAGCAGCAAATTCTAATTTTAATAAAAGCATTATTTGGGAAGATATAAAATGAATTTCAAAGTATGCTAAATAGAGATTTTAAGCAGTATCGTCAGGAAGAATTTAAATTACTTTGGGAATTCTTTGCTGGAATTTTCTGTTAAAACTGTATTTTAGCAGGGTATGGTAGTACACATCTGTAATCCCAGCACACCAGAGGTGGAGGAAGGAAGATTGAAGTTTAAAACCAGTGTGGATAATAGCAGGAGTCTCTCAGACATAAACCAACTAATGGGGCTGATGAGATGGCTCAGTGGATAGAGTGCTTGCCATGAAAGTAGGAGAGCCTGAGTTTGGATCCCCAGCCCCCACACAATTGCTGGGCAGACCTCACACCCTGGAGATAGAATGCAAGGATCCCTGGTACAAGCTAGCTAGCTTAGACTCTGGGTTCAGTCCCAGACAGTGTGTCAGTAAGTAAAATGGAGAGCACTGACGAAGACCTATGCTGATCTGTGGCCTGCATACACATAGATGTGTGCATACACAGACAAGCAGATCCAAGCACACCACACACACACACACACACACACACACACACACGTAAATAAATAACTATATTACAATTCATCATGTCTACAAATTTGATGTCTCATTGAGTCCTTAAAGCATTCCATGTATTACTCACAAACTTGGTTTTGTTTTGTTTTGTTTTGTTTTTGCTAAGCAACTAAGGATTCCACTTTGATACAGAGAAGAATTACTGTTAGTGGAAGTGCATCGTTTCATGTTGACTGCTACAGAACTGAGTCATTGTTATTTTATGGATGTTTGCTGTTGGTTTGTTCGTTGTTTGGTTCATTTTTTGAGACAAGGATCTTACTTTATAACCTCAAAGGACTCATTATGGAGACCAGGCTAACATTAAATGCTTAGAGGTCCACCTGCTGTTCTCTTCTAAGGGCTAGGATTAAAAGAATCGCCATTAAAACTTGTTGATCCTAGGGATTTTTTTGCTCTGGAAATTACTGGATATCGTTGTCAAATGCTGATTCTAGTATTTAAGCTGACACATCAGACTCATAGACAGATATGACACTACTTACTGGAAATTCAAACTGTCCAACGTTTTGAAGAGCTGTGATCCTATACTTACAACGAGAAGATTGAGTCTATAGCACTAGGGAAACAGCATGCACTGATATCTAGGCTAACGTTAAACAAACCATGGCTTGGAGAGATGCTCAGCCATTAGCTGCATTGGCTGCTCTTCCCCAGGACCCGAGATCAGTTCACAGCACTCATGTCAAATGAATAATTATGGTTCACAGCCACCTGTTACTCAGCTTCTTCTGAGGGTCAGGTACCTTCTTATACCCCCACTCACAGGTGTGAGGCCTCCACACACATGCACACCTAATTAAAATTAAAAATAGATTTTTGTTTTTGTTTTGAATCTTTTTTTATTAGATATTTTTCTTCATGTACATTTCAAATGCTATATGATAACAAAATAAAAATAGAGACAATGTCTCTGGGGTTTAGTTTCCTGATGTGTTCCTTGTCCTTACTACCTCCTTTTTATCTAAAACACAAGCTAAAACACACACACACACACACACACACACACACACACACACACTAAACCTAAATCGGACCACATCCTTTTTCTCATGCAATATTTTGTGATCACGATTTTCTCTCCCATAAATGCCTCCTGTTCCTTTCCACCTCCCTCCCCACCCAACTCCATACCTTTTCCTTCTCTCTCCTTAAAAGGCAAACATACAAACAAACAGCAACAACAACAACAAAAGAACAGTCACACCATAAAGCCACAAAATTGGAAACAATAATATACAATCAAAAGATCAGTAAATCAAAAAAAAAAAATTTTTTTTTTGAGACATGGTTTTTCTGTGTAGCCCTGGCTGTCCTGGAACGCACTTTGTAGACCAGGCTGGCCTCAAACTCAGAAATGTTCCTGCCTCTGCCTCCCGAGTGCTGGGATTAAAGGCATGGGCCACCTCGCCCAGCTAGTAAATCAAAATTTAAAAAGCCTACATAAAACAACTTTGAGACAAGAAGTCTACAAAAAGACCACTGAGACTGTTTTGTATTGGCCATCTACTGATAGGCATGGGGCCTACCCTTAAATGTGCTTAGTATGCCCAATGAGATTCTATTGGAGAAAATGAAATTTTCCTTTACAAGGGGAGTGTCAGTTATAGATAGCTTCTTGGTTAGGGATGGGAGCCTGTGTCTACCTCCCCCTCTTGGGGCTGGGACCCCTTCTGGCTTGAACCTTTGCAGGCCCTGTTGTGTCCCGGAAGACGCTGTCTAGTTAGCGCCTTCCAGCCCCTCAGGCTCTGACATCCTTTCTTCCTCATCTTCTGTGAAACTCCCTGAGCCCAAGAGGAGAGGTTCGATAAAGACATTTCATTTTGGTTGGAATGTTCCAAAGTCTTCTAGTGTCTGCACATTGCCCAGTTTGTTTTTCCTTGTTAGTTTTCTTCAGAGCACATCTCTTTTTAAAGTTGTGAAATTGCAATTTATATGGTTACATGTTACAGTACAAGGCGAGTCTTGTCAAATATTCAGCCTTTCCAATGTCTGGCTCATTTTAAACAGTGACAGAAATAGTGATCCATTATCAAATACAATGAGGGAAAGTGCAGAGGGAAGTAGAGAAGAGAAGAGAATTCTCACCTACAGAGTTAGCTTTAACGTTAAATCAAATTGTAATTTTTCTCTTACTTTCCATTCATTCCCCCTTTTAAAAAATAAGGTATATTGTATTTAGTTTAAATCTTCAAATAATATGTACCTATTCATGCACTAAAAGATATGGCTTTAACTAAAGTTGAATGTCTCTACTTCTTAGTAATTAATTTTATGTTTTTTTCCTCCTCTTCACCCCAGCTCATTGAGTCCAGATGTTGATCCGGTTCTCGCTTTTCAACGGGAAGGATTTGGACGCCAGAGTATGTCAGAAAAACGCACAAAGCAATTTTCAGATGCCAGTCAATTGGATTTCGTTAAAACACGAAAATCAAAAAGCATGGATTTAGGTAGTGAGTACAATCTCCATGGTTCTTCAAATAAGGTCTGGATGCTTCGGGATGAAACTGATGGTCCCAAACACATGTCTATTTTATTTTTTAGCAATAGAGAAAATAAATTTAAAAAGTGTCAATTTGGCAAAAAAAAAAAAAGTTTTCCTTGCATTTGAGATGCCCATAACTACTCACCATATAAGTGGTTGACATGTGCTTTTGGATGAGAAAGAAAGCAAAAACATGCTGTATCCTTGTAGCCTCATTTCGAAATGAGTCATTTTGATACTCTGTCCATTTGAGAAGCAGCTTCTTTTGAGATGATACTTGGTGGGATTTTTTTTTTAACTAGAATGCGTTTTGGAGAAAAACCATTATCTCAATCCATGTCTGGGGCTTTAGTTGTCAATGCCCTCTCTGATTGCTCTTCTTGAAGTGCTAATTGATAGACCTTCTTCTGTTGTAACCATTATAGCCTTGAATCAGATTAGTAACCTACCTGAGAGAATACATTCCAGAAGGAATCTGGGAGCAAGTGATGGAAGAAAATAACCATAGTTGTTCAGTTAGACACCAACCAGGTAGTGCCTCCCTTCTATTAAAACCTACCCCCAAAAGTAATTCAATTAATGCAGGTACAAACTAAATTACTCTTTAAGAAAACTTTTGTTAATCAATCATAACTTCTGCTGTTTTCTGGTGGCTGTTTGAACCTCAAGACTAAAAGCATTAATTTGTCAGACATATGTTTATATAAAATTGGACAGCGCGTTGCCTTGGCTAATGATGATGAACACTAACAGTACAAATAACACACGTCTGTGAGACAAAGTGACTGGCATACTGCATGAAGATGCTGCTTATTCTTCTCCCTTCATTTTTTTGATTACGAATGTTTGCCTGATGTTTTACTTGACTTGCATGGAATCTCGCCTAAGAGTTGCGCTCTAACGGTCAAGATTGGGGGAGGGTTAAAGCGTGCTGGGCTTGGGGGACTAACTGTGCTAACCATTACACATTTACCTTTTAACAGTAGCTGACGAGACTAAACTCAATACAGTGGATGACCAGAGAGCAGGTAAGAACGGACAGTTAGTCTGTTGCCATAGAAACCGTGGTTCAAGGAGCTTATCATGATTATATAGCTGCCCGTCATGTCCAGTGTAAGCACCACTATTCCAGGCTCACTCAGATGCTTTCGTTATGGGAAATCGAATTGCAGGAGAAAAATACATTTTTTTCCTGTTATGAGAAATTTATCAGCAATACGTGTGACAGATGGAACGGACTACCTTTACCGTGTTAAAAACAACCTTAAGATTTTTTTTTTTAAATCTTATTTGTATATGACTGTTTCATGGTGATTTTTTTATATATATATATATAAATCAAAATCCTAAGAAAACATCTCTTCAGTTCGTTAGTATTATGTAATGTCTTAGTGACGGTATGTGCTTCAAATAGTGATTTTTATTTGAAAATAGTGTTACCTGTATCAGCAACTCTCAATCCGTAGGTCACAACCCCTTTAGGGTCTCATGTCAGATATCCTGCATACCAGATATTTACAGTATGATTCACAACAGTAGCAAAATTACAGTTATGGGGTAGCAAAGAAATCATTTTACGGTTGGAGGTTACCGTATCATGAGGAACTGTATTAGCAGGGTTGAGAACCACTGTTCTATAGGAGCACTTTGACTAAGTGACCGTGTCTGGGTTGGATATCCACGCTCCTGTGTTGCCTCTGCTGCTTCCTGTATCTTTTTCAGATGCTGGAATTAGCTCATTGTTACCCTTGACATTAGTTTGAACTATATGACACATATGGCTTCGTTAGCTTTTGGAATCTGTTCTAAATTTGCTGCTTAATCATTTCATAGAAATAATGGGCTACATGGACTAGGTTTAGCAGTACACTATATCTTTTTATATTAGGACATGAAAATAATCAGCAGAGTCTGTCAGTGTAATTAAGCAGCGTGCTGTGTGCAGTTGAGCATGCATGATTTATTAGTGTATTTTGGAATCTTGCTTTAATTATTCTAGATCCAGGATAATGTAATTATATCACTTAGCACGTATTAGCTTTAATTTGCCTTTTTAACCTGCTGTAGTAATTAGTTTCAGCCTGTGTGTTCTACATACATGCATAAAGATTATTGTGGTTGTTCTTGGCATTGCCATATTCTATGAAGTAAGTGATAGATTATAAAATTGCATTCAATAAATTATAAGGTTGGCTGTATTCAGGGCAATTACCTATAGCCTCAGATCTTACTAAGTAGCTATTTTTCTGATATAACATAAAATTCATTGAAATTCTGAATTGGAACTGTAGACCAAGTCTTAGTAGTTTCCATGTGTACTATAGTAGTTAGTGTTTGGTTAAAGAAGCCCTATGCCAGGCTGAGCTGCATACCCTCACAATGTGACAGTTCATACTGTCCAGTTATGTGAAAATGGGGAATGTTTAATTGAAACAACCCAAACCCACATGAGGAGAATAAAATTTATTGTGAGTTTAAAAAAAATAGTGTACAGACTTTTAACTGAAAACATTATATAATTGTCCTGGCATGGATTCAGATTTAATTGTCTAGTAAAGCTGTGCATATGTTTTTATGTTTCAAATGTTAGGTCTTAGAGGAGAAGAGCATTTTCTGGTTTTGAGTGTACATGTCTGTCCTATGCGTGGAATGAAATTGGAAGATTCCTTAAGACAAACTCTATATAGACACCAGGATGCTTTTCGGCTTGGGGGATTTAATCTCCGTGGGAAGTTCTGTAGATGTTCAGTGTTAGCCAGTGAAGAGTCTTCAGCTGAGTTCTTCTCTTTTCCTTGTTTCAGAGCTGCCTAGGGCCTTTGACAGGTTAGCCCGGAGGTGTTGGGCAAGGCATGCTGACATTTTGGCATAAATATCTGTCCAGTTGTAAGCCACTTGTAATGAAAACAGAATTTCTTCTCCTTTCTGCTCCTTGCAGAAGACACCTTCACTGAGACTTCCCCTCACCTCACACATGGAAGGCATCACCCAAATAAAACTGCACTAGGAAGATATTCTGCGTGTGATTTCCTTGATCTAAATACAAGATTTAGAGATCTTGTATTTTATTTTTGCAGCGAATAGACTTTCTTTAAAAAGAATAAAGAGAACGTGGGATCATTAAGATTAGGACAGCCAGGGTTATACAGAGAAACCTTGTCTTGAAAAAAAAACCAAACAAAAAAGACAGGAAAGTTATTATAGTAAATTATTGTTGCAAAAAATCCTATAATCATGAATAGATGAATAGTCTTTGCCTATAGTTTATATAGAAGACCTCTTTGCAGTTTTCATCATAGTAAATGATGAGTTTCTAACACCATGCTAGTGGAGCTTGAGACCCAAGCCTTGTGCCTGTTACTTAGCACTCTGGCTCTGAGCTGTGTCTCCAACCCAGAACTCTTCAAGTTTCTTCTTTAATGTATGAGATCTATGTTACAGAGGCAGTGAGCTCTTTTATTTAAAAAACAAACAAACAGAAAAACAGATAATAAGCAAATTTAGGCTAAAAAGCTATGGTGTCTCTGACAGGTGTTTGATTTTACAGTGATGGTATATAATTGACTACATGGAATTAAGTGGGTGAGGGTGTTTTTCAGTAACAGAGTCAAGGTACCTTTGCTTATCCCTCTACAGATTGACTTTTGCAAAACTCTTTATTGTGCAAATTTCAACCATGTAAGAACACACTATTCACACTTATCAACATTATGCTAAAGTGTTATATTGTAGAGAAAGAAGGCTCTGGATTATTTATACTGCTAATTTTATGTGTTGAGGGATACAGGGCCTGTTGCACTTGTAGAGTTTTTCTTGAGGATGTAATTATTCTATGTATTTATTCGTCTGTGCAGAACTGCTTTATGCTGAAGGGCACTGGGACCATTTCTTAAATTCACTGTCAGTTTCTGTTACAAAGTACATGAAAGTCTCATCTAACTTCTCTTGAAGAAAAGGTTACTGTATACTTATGTATCTATAATGTGGCATTGTGATAGCAGTCCCTATAGGAGGTGTGAAATCACTGCTAGGGTTACACCTGTACAGATATACCTCTGTAGATACATATAGCCTTAGGAAAGATTTACCTAATACATGTTTTACATGAGCCAAATACTGACAGGGAGTTTTGAAATCTCACAGGCATAATTGATTCAGAAATGAACTTTTACCAAGATTGTGAAGGTGGAATGTGTGTCTCCTGTTGTGTTTGGTTCCTTAACATCATCCCTTCTGTTTAGGAACATGGTTCACTTTCCATCCTGTGACATAGCCCTTGTGAGTTACATAAGGCTTGTCAATCATGTGCTGTGACAAGTGAGAGTAACCTGCTTGTTGCCACCGGAAAGAAATTTTCAGTGTGTGCTTCAGTTACAAGACAACTGATGGGATACATAAACACCTGCACTGAGAACACAGGAGTTAATACATTCTAGAATACTTCTCCACTGTTAAAAGTCCTGCCTGCTTCTCTGTCTGTCTGCACTTTCAACATCCCTGCCCTCCTTGAGCATTGCTACCCTGTGGTGAAAATTAGGTAAAATGTGTAATATAAATGAAGGATTAGAGGCTAATTCTTATTTTGACACTTTCAGTTAGTATTCCTTGTGTCTCGCCCCTGAGCTGTGGTGAGCTCACCCCTCAGCCATTTGTCTTCCAGGTAGTCACTAGAAGAAGCTACTTCTTAATTATTGATCAACATATGGTGGAGTGACCCCATGTGGAGATAAGCTGTTTAGTTTCTCCAACCCTCCTTTATTTGTTTGTTTGGGTTTTTTTTTTTTTTCCATCCTTTTAGAAAAACAAGTGAGGAACCAGCCCTGTCACCTGGCCCACCCAGGTGGAGATGTCAGCCATTAGAGACTGCTGACTTGCACCCTAGTGTGCTGGGTCAGACAGTGATGGATGCAGCTGTCTCCCTTGCTTAAGGAAAGCAGTTCTGATTGCCTGCTAAGTCAGGTACAGTTGGTATCTCAAGCCTTACTGCCCTAGATCTTCGAGAAATAAAAGCGAAATGTTTAACTCCGAGGAGGATGAACACCTCTGCCTCTTTTTGAGGAAGAAGCCCTCGTGTGATTTGTTTGTTCAGATCTGTACCATCCTTCATGTAAACCATGCTGTAAACCAGAATTCTACCTGGTGCCAGCTATGTATGCTGGTGGCTCAGTTCCTGGGACTGCTTTTCTTTATGTTAGGATGGCAAAGAGTGGGTGTGAAGCCCATGACAGTGGCGTTCAACTTCTGCTTTTAATAACTTTGTACCACAGAAAGGTGCTGCAGTTAGATTGTAACCATAACTCTCCTGGGGCCTCTTCACCCCCTCTGCATTTTAAATATAGTTGCTGATTATTCTAGTTGTTTTAGTTTATATATGTGTCACATTGGACAATGATTTGATAAAGATTTCATCTGTTAAGATAAAAATTAATGATTTAGAACCTTCTCAAATGGAAACAGATATAAAAACCTAATACATTTGTAGAGAAAAACAAAATTAACTATCATTATTTTCAGTCTACATTTTAGTACTTCTCACTGAGACGATAACTTTATACCTGCAGGTCTCCACAGGGCATAGATGTTTGGATCTGAACTTGTAACTTCCATCTCATCTAATCTTGTATTGTTTTGACCCTCCAAGGCTCCCCCAGTAGAGATGTGGGACCCTCCTTAGGTCTGAAGAAATCCAGCTCCTTAGAAAGTCTGCAGACCGCTGTCGCTGAGGTGACGCTGAACGGGAACATTCCCTTCCACCGCCCACGGCCACGAATCATCCGGGGAAGGGGCTGCAATGAGAGCTTCAGAGCCGCCATTGACAAGTCCTACGATAAGCCCATGGTTGATGACGATGACGAAGGCATGGAGACCCGTGAGTGTCCTGGCCAAAGCAACAGAAGTTGCAGATAGATTGCCCAAGCAGTGGTTCTCAGACCTGTGACCAGGACCCTGCAGGGACCCAGGCCCTTTCTGTGCATCTCTGAGGTCTAACGTGATTTCAGAATAAGGGATCAGTTATCCTTGCAGTCATTTTCTCTTTAAAAAGAGTCCATATTTGGCATTCACATCATGTGATATTAGACTCATCGCAGAAGCAGTTAGGAGAAGCCATCTTTCTAGTCTGGATCCTGCTATATAATAGGTCTGGTTGGTCGAGCTTGAAAGTCTTTCTCAACCCCTCCAGTGCTAGAGTGCTGGCCTGTGACACTATGTTCAGCAAGGAGTTGTCTTTCTAGCCAAAGTTAAAATAACTTTGGAGGGGAAAAAAAAAAAAAACACCAAACAACTAAAAACTAGAATTTCCTTTTACCCACGTATTTTAGAAAACTAATTTTGATTAGTTTGGTATTTTGAAAATATAATCTGACTCACCATAAAAACGGGTTAGTCCTTTTTATAATGTAATTTTCTGTTAAAAAAAAGAAGTTTAAAAATTGGTATATATTGATAGGTAAAATTCACATTAAAAAGTATCATTTGACTGGAGTTTGGTGGCATATGCCCTTAATCCTAGCACTTGGGAGTAAGAATCAGGTGGATTTCTGATTTTGAGGCCTGCTTGGTCTCCAGAGTAAGTTCCAAGACAGCCAGGTTTATACAGAGAAACTATCTTCAAAAACCAATACATACACACATGTAAAATTTGGATTTATTTATTCATATCATTTGGATTTCTCAATAACTCATGCATAAAGAGTTATCTTTGCACTAAAATGTTTGAAAACCATTGATGTGTGTTGTCTGCCAGATGACATAGCCAATAAGTACATCTCATCAAAGCATGCTCTCATCTTATTATTTTAAAAACATATTTTTGGACTAAAACAGCCGTCTATAAATTTGTACTTTCCCCCAAATTACTAAATACTATAAGCCAAACTGACTGGGAGTCATAGTTTAATATGAATGAGCAGTATTTTTTTCCTGTGGATCATTAAAGAGAAATTAACCTTTATAAGTTTGTGGTTGGCAGGGAATATGTCTAAACATTTATTTAAAAGGTAATTAAAAAAAAAAAACTATCAACTTACTTGGAAGAGAAAGAACTTAGGAACTGTAAAGGTAAATGTTATAGATTAGTTTATTCCATAATTGTTCATTTATAGTTTGTTCTTTTTAATTATACTTATTGTGTTGGTTTATAAATTGTACAAAATAATAGGTTTCACTGAGGTGTTTGCATGCATGCACAAAGCATGCTCTCGTCATATACATCTCCTCATTGACCTTTTTGATTTTTTTTGTTTGTTTATTTTTGATCCTGGGGATGAATCTGGCCCCTCAAGTATTCAAGGCAGGCGCTCTACCATGGAGCTACAGCCCCAGCTCTGATTGTCTTCCTTCTCTTGTAGCTTTAGGTGCCTGGCATTTCTGACTTCCATGTTCAAGCAATACCATTCTTGTGCAGTTGATTACACTGTTCTGATAGCATTTATACACCCTGACCATGCTGTGTGGAATCTAGAGGAGGCAATGAGATTACATTTTAGAGTTTAATATGTGACTTATCAGTAAGAAAAGCTGTGGGCCATACTGAAGTTTATTTATTTATCTATCTATTTATTTATTTATTTAACTGAAGTTAGATCCAAAACCAGACAACATTTCTATGGAATATATATTACTTTCATTTCCACCTTGATAGACTGCTCCCTGCACACACTCCTTAGGCAGATGATACTGTTGGGCAGGGAGAGTTTTAAGTAAGCAACCATCTTGAAGAGATTTCAAGGAGAACTACATAATTCTCACTTATAACATGTAGTGTGTTCAGTACATGATAATATTTCTGACTGATGTAGTATAGAGAGTAAAACTGAGGATTGCTGCACACATCTCTGCCCTTTGTCTAAATTCAGATCCTTTTTACAATATCAGCAGCCTGTGATTTCAAGTAGATATACCCTTTTTTTTTTTTTTGCCAGAGGAAGAACATGTTTCCTAGTTTAGCTGCCAGGCCTGGGCCTAAGTTTCCTGAGTCACCCCTGCGGAGTCTTCTCCATTATAAGGAGAGTTCCTTGTTGCCAAATGACATTGGCTGTCACCTATAGATTCTGATAATGATAGTTTTATCCTTAAGAATAGGTGGAGCACTTCAGTCCCATCAACACCCAGCGTTTACATATAATCGAGGAGCTTCTTAACTGTTTTCTTGTTCTGGTTAATCTGTTATTTTAATCCCTTTTCATGAACTTATTTTTCTCATGTGCTGTGATCCTCATTTAAATGTAACAGGAAATGGTCTACATGTGAACACAAGGCTTCCCCTGGGTTCAAATACTTGTAACAGTTGACTTTCTGAAGAAAAGAGGTTTTTTTAGTCCATGGTACAAGAGTTCCTGTCTAGAATGGGGATACACCATTGCTTTAAACTCTGCTGTGAACAGCAGAAGGCAATTACATGGACACAATGGTAGAATGAATGCGTCAAAGGCCAGGAGACATTAAGCCTGACAGACAGGGTTCCTGAGTCCTCCATCGAGGTACCTTCCCAAAGAGCAAAGGACCGCCACCAAAGGTTGGTCAAAGGTATCCCTGCCATTCTTCCAGTGATGACACTAAGGAACCAAGCCTTTGATAAAGGATGCATGCCAGCATCCCATCTGAATCCACCCAAGCTTATTTCTAGCTCAGCTTCTAGCAGTCTCCTCCAGTGTGGACATCTGGTTTTACTCCACACAAGCTGTTCCTCTTTTTAAATGGTACACAGGAGCCCAGAGATACGTTTCAGGAGGTAAGGGTCTTTACTACCAAACCCAATGTCCCAAGATCCATCCTTGGGACCCATAAGGTAGAAGTAAAGTACTGATTTCCACAAATTGCTCTCTGACCTCCACATGCTGTATGATACCCCCACCCCCAGCCTCACCCACATACGAGCACAGACACACTCATGCAAAACACATGCCTGCACACAGTAACTGTAACTTAACAATTCTACGGTAAGTGGGCTGGGCCCGTGTCTTAATCTGAGATGGCTGGTTAGTGTTCGTGATCATCTTCTCTCTGCAGAGCCACTCCACTGTCATGCTGGCTTAATTTTTCCTCATGGAATTCGATATCATTCCTGTCCAGTCAGGCTTGAGCCCTCTTTCTTTGACTCCAGAAATTGTTGTTGGGGTCCCACTATAGATTGACCTAGTTCACTCTAGCAGCATGCAGGTTCCCCCTCACCCCTCTGGGATCACAGATATGCATCACCATGCCCATCTATCCATAACTCTAAGCAGCTCGGAATTCTACATGATCTGCATTGTGTAACAAGCGTCTTCTGATGGTGGCGTGTGTTTCCCTCCAGCCTTCCATGTGAACACTGCCATCTTATTAGGGTTACCACTGCTGCAATGAAACACCATGACCAAAAGCAAGCTGGAGAGAAAGGGGTTTGCTTGGCTTACACTTCCATGTTGCTCTTCATTTTTGAAGAAAATCAGGACAGGAAATCAAGCAGGGCTGGAACCAGGAAGCAGGAACTGATGCAGAGGCCATGAAGGGTGCTGTTCAATGGCTTGCTTCCTGTACACCATCCACCATAGGCTGGGCCCTCCCCCATTGATCACTAATTGAGAAAAAGTCCTACAGCTGGATCTCAAAACAGCACTTCCTCTACTGAGGCTCTCTCCTCTCTGACTCTAACTTGTGTTGAACTGACACAAACCAGCCAATACAACTCCTGTTTCCTTCCTTCCTTCCTTCCTTCCTTCCTTCCTTCAAGAGCCTTTTCCCTAAACAGTCCACCTTCTACTTGTATTTGTAGAGCTCTGACATCAGGTAGATTGTACCAGGTTTAGCTTTTTGTTTGTTTCTGCTTTGCAGTGCTGAGTTTACGACCTAGCGCCTCAGACATGTAGGCAAATGCTCTACCACAGAGTTGAAGTTTTTGTTTTGTTTTAGCATTAAGGATTTCTAGGCATTCCCCAAAATGTGCTAAATTTCCTAGATGTTCAAAACAACCAGCTTCCGGGAGACAGGCAATCTGATATCTCAGAAAGGAAGGAACAAACATTCAGAGCATCAGCCACCTTCATTGACGAACCCTGTCTCCACACTTTCAAGCTGTTCGGTTTTCACTTATAGCCCGAACGGTGGCTAAAATCTCTTCCTAGGCACGATAATACTTACTTGGGGGTTATTAAAACATATATTGATATCAAACCCACTCATTGTTTAAAATTTATTTTAAAACAACATTGAGACAGAATTTCATACATCCAAAGCTGATCTTGAACTTACTTTATAGCTAAGGATGACCTTGGATTTCTGATCCTCTTATCTCCCAAATGCTGAGATTACGATTGTGTGCCACTGGGTCAAGATTATGTGGCACCAAGGCGAACACTGTAGCAATCCACTTCCAACTGTCCTGTATTCTCTGACTTCAGAGAATGAATGGTTTTTAAATGACAAGTCCCACAGTGGAGTCCAGTGGTGCTAACATTCTTAAGTTGGGGTTTATTCCACTTGGTAGGAATTGGTGACAGTAAAACCTTCACTGTCATGATGTCATTGTTCCTACGGGCAGAGAAGATGCCTAACTACTGTCACTTCCGTGTGACAACAAACTGGACAGCCAGAATGCCTCTGCAAGGGTTGAGCTGGCTGAGTGGGCAGACTTCATGCTACTTGTTCAGCAGGCTACTTTGGTATGGCCAACTGTGTAGGTGATAGCCTGCCATTGATTTTGGGAACCCACAGCATCTGGAAGATGAATGAATGAAAGAAGTTTAGAAGCTAAAGTATACATGAACCTAGATCTTTGGCAATAAGTTGTGAAAGTGATAGCTGAAGATGTGAGTTCAGTCCCCAGCCTCAGCCTCTATGTTTTAAAAGAGGCTGTGCACTGATGCATGCTTGTAATCTTAACTTTGAAGATGAGGAGAGAAAATGTCCTTAAAGCTCCCTGACAGCCAACTTTGGTGGGCTTGTAAGTACAATCCAATTGTTCCTGTTCCTCTACCCACGTATGCTTTAAGATTTTTTTTTTTTTTAATGAATAAGCTATTTTTAGTTTAGAGCATCTTGTGGAAATTGATTTGAATTCTTCTCCTTTGCTGGCACTTGGTATTGGTACCTGTTTCCTTCCTGCCTTGTCCCCTCATGATATTGGCTCTTCATTGTTGGTTATGGATTATTTGTTTGTTAAGGATCTCATGTAGCCCAAGCTGACCTCAAGTGCTGGGATCACATGCATGTACTACTACATTAAGCCTCTAATGGTTATTTTTCCCACTACACATCTCAAAAGAACTGTGTCTTAAGATTTCCTTCCTGCCTTGAACATGTGTGCTCCATGCCCACCCCCATGTTCAATTAAAGCCAACTATTTCCCTTGCCAGGAGCGCCTCGTTCCAGTGTTAAAAGTCAGGGTCCAGAACGGCAGATCCAGTTACTTGATGCCATCTGCAGCACTGGCTGCTCATTTCCTACATCTTTCTTCCTTCCCTGAAGTCAAAATAGTCAGCTACATTAAGAACCAGTGATAATATTTATGTTCTCAGAGTATTGTGTTCTGCAAAGGCTTTGCCGGGCCCTGGAGTCCGGTCCTTGGTGTTGCGTTGCAGCATCATTGATCTCACACTCAGCCATAGAAAGTTGGTAGATAGTTGATTTGCCAAGTTTAGCAGAATTCCTAAGAGAGGAAGACAGGAGGGGGAGGAGGAGGGAGAGGGAGAGAATGAGGATACACATATACAATCCGAGTGTCTGGGTTGGAGGGTAGCCTCAGGCATTTTCTTCAATTCCCTCCATCTTATTATTTGAGGCAGTGTCTCTCACTCAACCTACAGCTCACCAAAGTTGACTGTCTGTAAGCTCTAAGGACATCTTGTCTCCCAGTCTTCAGAGCTAAGATTAGAAGCATGCATCAATACACAGCCACTTTTAAAACATAGACTCTGGGGATTGAACTCCTATCTTCATGCCTACGCAGCAATCACTTCACCAACTGAGACGCCGCTATAGGCCCAAGCCTGCCTTCCTACTGCCTCGTCGTTAACTTAGTTAAGGCTGTGAAGCTGGTGAGATTTGATCTTCTGTTTTCCCCTGCGAATTAAGTGGCTTAAGAACCCACATCTTCATTGTGAAGCTTTCCTAAGCCCTATGTTGATCTTCATAAATGAGAATAGGAAGCAGGTCTGATTCAGGCTCTTTCATTCAGTCAGTGTTCTTTACCCCTTGCCCTTAGAGGAGAGTGTCTATTGAGTGAATATAAAGTTCTGTTTTATTTTGGGGGGCAGTGTGTACGTCATCCCAGCACTTGGGAGGCAGAGGCTGTATCTCTGAGTTCGAGGCCAGCCTGGTCTACAAAGTGGGTTCTAGACGGCTAGGACTATGTAGGAAAACCCTATCTCCAAACACCAAAAAAGGAAAGAAATAAAGAAAGAATACAGTTATAATTTCTATTTTATATTTTTCTGATTATGTATCTTCACCAATTCATTTAAAGGATGTTAACTACGAGATCTTACATTTTTGATATTTTGCAGCTATCTTAATGTCTGACTTACACCATGTCCACTCGGTGATGCTTTCAGCTGCATTTAATAGAAATCCAACTCCACAGCTTGAGTTGTGAGATGCAGTGTTTTGTACAGCCAGGCAGCTGTAGGCTTATTAGCCCACATCCTATCGGTGTCAGCAGATACCAGTTCTTTCCTCCCTGTCTGCTCCTCTGTCCACAGGGCAACTTCACAGCTTCCTTTTTGTACCCAGTAGAAGGGAAGGATTCGGGGTGACAGGGTCGTGCCTGGTACATTGACCTTGGACTCCCATGTCTACAGGGGTATGGCTTCCGTAGGTTGTTTTACACTTAATGAATCGGCCCCTTGGAGCTTGGTCATTTCTGGGCACAATCAGAGTTTACAGGGAAGCAGAAAGGGAGAAATGCATTTGGAGTAAGCAAGCAGCAAGAGCTCATTACAGCAGCAGCAGCAACATTGGTTATCAATGAAAAAAAAAAAAAAAAAAAAAAAAACAATGGCTGTTAACTGCAGGCTGGGAGTCAGCCTGTGAGAGTCTGTGGTAACTAAAGAGAAATGTTTCATTCAACCACTTTGAGCTTCCTCTCGCAAGCTGGGACCATTTTCTCCATAACCATTAACACGAAAGTGCCCAGACTTTTCGAGACTTCACAGTGACCCAGTCTTAACAGGGTACCTTTCAGAATCGAGAAGCTCTGTTTGTCACATGGTCTAGAATTTTAATTGAGTCACATTTGCATCTGTTGAAAACATAGTGATTAGGTACATCTTAATTGCAGAATGACTGGCACATCAAAGAGAAGAAGCAGCTTCACAATTTTACCTTTAAAAGAGGAGAGAGCAAGTGCTGTCTTTATAGTAATCACTCAGGAAGGGGCTGAGAGTTCTGTGCCAGGGGCAGGTTACTCCAGGAACAACAGCAGGGGCTCCTGTTTGTTCAGAAGGAGTTAGCATCTTCTTTTGCACAGGTCGGCTGTAAAGATGAGCAGGATTAAAGTAGAAAACAGTAACATTTATGCTGCATTTAAAATAGTACATTATCTAAATATAAATTCATGATTAGTTCTGTGCTGGAGTTTATAATAGGAACAGAACAGAAAAATCACTTGCTGCTGACAGGACACATTGCTAGTGTTTTCGTAGCCAAGTTATTGTTCACATGAGTGTTTTGCATATTCCTAGCCTAAGGTTGTAAACTATTTCATAATTGCTACTATAGAGCTAGTCCTAAATATACAGATAGGTTTTAATCTTATCATCTACTATACCTGTGTCCTTAAATCATATACATGTTTTTCACAAATTAAACACATGTAACCAATTCATTTGAACTTCTTTTTTTTTTTTTAAAGTGTTTACACAGAGGAGAAGGGTATAGCAGGGAAATTCTTTTTGTTCTGAGTCAAAGTGTATATAATGTGACTCCGTAAAAGAACATCTTATGTTTGTACATATGAAATTCCATATTGCTAAATATTTTTAATTAGTTGGCATTCACAGGCATTGGTTAGATCAGCATGCCCCCAGCAGCTTTTCTGTGATGAGGTATTACCTAAATCTAAATGTTTACTGCAAGAATAAAGGATCCTCTGATGTCTAAGTGCCATTTAAACAGTGCTCTTGCTGGGGGCAAGAAAGTGAGATAGGAGTTTTCATCTCATAAAATGAGATTACAAAAGCAAAGTTAATAAATCATTTAATACTTACTCTGTTTCGTCCAATTTAGGGAATAAGTTGCATTACATATATGAGAAAATTATTCTGAATATGGGAAGAATTGGCACAAACACTGCTTCAGCATATAGCGAGTTGTGAAGGCACCATGTTTATTCTGTTACGGAGCCAAGAGAAGACATATGCCCCCTGAAGTCCTGCCAAAACTATTAGGCAGAGAACCGACCGTATTGCTGCTCCTGCTCCATTCATGATTTATGATAATGGTTGCTGTGGAACACTAAATCATTTACATTTATTGAGTTCTCTTTTGTTTCAGACATGGTAGAGGGTCGTAAAATGTATTAGATGATACATTTTATCAAATGGTGACACATTTTAACAAATGTTCAAGTGGTGGTAATGCTAGAATATATATACCTGAGGCCAGCTAGAGCTAGTTCACGTGCAGTTTGCATGTATGCCATAGCTTGATGATGGCTGGTGCTTTGAGGCTTTGTTGGAGGAGAGCAGGCATCTCCTAGAGGCAGAGGGATCTCAGATGCTGGATCCATGAGTGGTTGGGAAGTCAGTGCCTTTGTTTCCATAGGAATCGCTTTGTAGCTGCTGCTGTCCGCCAGCCAGCTTCACTTCAGGAGTAGTGTGGATGGGAGACAGACGTGCGTGGGTATTATTTAAGAAATGTGGGGAGACAAAAGATTGTGTGCATTGGATGGAAGGTTTAATAACAGCTTGTCCCCTAGCAGGGCTCATAGAATATCCACCAGCTTCCACTCAGCACATTACAGTATTCCTGTATACAAAGGTTTTAAAACTTCTGAGAGCACTTTCCCGGTCATTTGGTCAATTATCACAAACTTGGGACCACACCCATTTCCCAAAGGATTGAAGCAATGGCCTATAAATGGGCAGAACATAGCCATGTTTGGAGGTGTGAGGCAGGATCCTGAACTCTGCTAAAGGTGTAATTTCAGTCTCTTAGATAGCTTACATACAGTGACATTTATAGCAAGCCCAAGGGCCACTGGCCAGGATCATCATTTCTTGTTGTGCGCACATCACAGAGATCACAGTCCTAGTTCAAGCATTGTGTATAAGGCTACAGTTTCTGTGACTACCTGAAAATGTAGACTAGCCTCTTCTAACAAACTCCTTCAGTTAATATCTGTGTGTTTACAGAGGGGAAAAGAAACAGTTTCTGAGATCTCTTTTTGTTTTGTCTGCCTCGTTTTGAGACAGGGTTTAATGTTGCCAAGTCTAACTTCAGTTACTAGGTAGCTGAGTATGAGCTTGAACTCTACCTCTTGAGTGCTAGGATTACATGCGTTCTATATGTAACCACCCCTGGCCTATGTGGTATGGGGCATAGAACCCAGCGTCATGAGTGCCAGACAAGCACTTCACCAACTGAGTTCTATCCCAAGCTCTACGAAAAGTGTTTCCTAGGCTACCATTTCTTCTGGAAGAAGATGGTGGATTAAAGCCAGATAACACTAATGTCAGGAAAGGCTAAAGACCTTTCTAAAGTCATTTTATATGGGTTTGCAATCCACTGTGATCTGACCTACCTTCCCAAGTGAGTACCTGAACCTCTACTCTGCAGCTATGGAGTAGTACTGAGCAGATGGCCGAGTTGCTAAAGCGCTTGCCACAGAACCATGGTTCTCACTGTAGCTATTACATGTGATGTTAGCCTCCCATAGTAATAACATAAGGAGAACCTGAAGAATCCTGTTGTCTTCAGAATCCAAAAAAAGCCTATTCTCCTGTGCTCAGACACCACATGTGAGTGTCTCAGAAAGCTTGGTGCCGGAAGCTCATGCTGACATGGTGGTTGCTAGTGAGTGGTGGTGTTCAGCAGAGTAAGGGTGTCTGCAGGATCTTTGACCAAGGGGAAAGAGGCACAGAGGAGGTACGGTTTGCTTAGCTGGTTTTCACTTTGCAAATGTAGAGCACAGGAACCTGCTGTGTCTGTATGGCCTGAAGTTTTTCTAGCTCTCCTTCTCAGTGCAGACTCTGTAGAGATGAAAGCATCACCATGTTTGCACACCCAGCCAGTAAGCTTTTCCTCTCCTGCGCTGGTGCCCCATCTCTATGCAGGACTTGCCTGTGCACCCAGATCACCATACCCAGATCAGCGTGTCCCTCCTGATTCCGTACACAGTCCCAATCAATGGAAGGTCCCTTTGCCGTAGAATCTGTGGGAAAGTGAGGTCACGTGCGGCTTAGTGCTCTCACTCTGTTACCGAGGCTCACCGTCTTCCTTATCTCCATTTCTCCCTTCATTCAAGTGGAAGAAGACACAGAGGAAAGCTCGAGGTCAGGGAGGGAGTCGGTGTCCACATCCAGCGATCAGCCTTCCTATTCTCTGGAGAGACAAATGAATGGAGACCCAGAGAAAAGGGACAAGACAGAGAGGAAAAAGGACAAAGCCGGAAAGGATAAGAAGAAAGACCGAGAGAAGGAGAAGGATAAGCTGAAAGCCAAGAAGGGGATGCTGAAAGGCTTGGGGGACATGTTCAGGTAAGTATTCAGATACAAAGCAGGGGCAGTCCTGAGCAGAGTCTCCAGTTCCTCAGTAGTAGGATGCATGAAATGACTTCTCAACACAATGTACAAATATCACAGGGCGCAGCAACGGTGGCCCAGCTGCTATAGCTCCATCTTTGGTGTATAGGTCCATCTAGGTGGCACGTGACTGTTGGTGACTGGGGTTAGCAATAAGCACATCTTTGAGGCGAATCCTAAATTGTTATCTCCTTTCTGCTCTTAGCTGCTGCATCCTTACTTCCTTGGGGGTTTCAGCGTGGTTATTTTTGAGCTATTTTAGCAACCTTCGTTGTGGTATCTTGCCAGCCACACAACAGTGGTGAGGAACCATGGACTATATCTTCCTCCCACTGCCTGCAAAAGGCCCACGGAGAAACAGGCCTATTAAAGTGATGTTTGTTCTTTTTTGTGTGGGAACAATGGTTCATTATTTAAATCTAACACAGAGCTCAAGTTAGTTGTAGCATTTAAAGGCTCATTAATAACAAGTCTAATGAAAAAAATGTTACAGATAGAGCTTCAATTAAGCTATGTTGATTAATTTAATACTTATTACTTCAGTCTGTAAAGATTTCATTAGATGTAGTTTCTGGCTGTTTCTTGACAGTCGGTTTTGTCCCTAAATTATACTCCAGGATTACTTAGCATATCATTTCTTACAAATAGCTGCCATACAATAAAAAGACCAGACTCTTCGGAAGTTGCACCAAAAAAATCCCTGTCAGTATTTATCTTAGTTGATTTTTAAAAGATTTGGATATCTAATATAAAATACAGAGATGATGAATGACCCACAAAGTAAGCCCTAAACACAACAAGGAAATGTTTAAAACGTACTATGCACACAACCTCTCTTTTTTGTTTTTTGTTTTTTTTCCAAAATATAGTTCTCCTGCATCATGAATCCCTTCCCTTCCATTTACTTTCAATTTTAAAATGTGAATTCGAGTTTTTTGTTTTCCTAGAATTTCTTGATTTACAGTCCTCAGGGTGACCTCAACCTGAAGGCTGCAGGGTATATTCTGCAGTTTTCACAGCAGTGTGTCCTGTGAGTGTCTGTCCAATGGGTCAAGACTGGGAAAGTATGAGAGTAGAGATGCACATTGACCTGAGCTGTCCTGTCAGCAGCTCAGCTTTAATATATAGGAAGCGTGCATTTGCCTTCTACCCCCACCAGAACCTTGGCGCCCTCACAGCTTTTCATGCAAGTTTTTCTTGTTAATATGCTGCTCTTTCTGACTGCGTTTTTCTCCCTGATGATCTTTCTTCATTATATTGCATATTGCATGCCCATACATATTTATAGGATGGAATAGTTGTAACCGCTACTAGATTCCAACTCCTGTGATACCTCAGGAAGCAGGGGGTTCGTTCCACTTTTGCCAAGTGGCAGCTCATGAGCTGGCACTCACACAATACACAGTAATGAGGCTGCCACCTATCAGTAACATCTTGAGAATCTGCGCTGCTGTCTTTCTTGGTTAGACAAGAAAAGATGGAGGACACTGGCCCCAGGCCTGTGATGCACTTCTGCCTACATCTCTCCCCTGAAGGTCTTACTAATGACAGTATATTCATGTTCTTTCATCACCAGAACTTACATGATAGGTTCAGGGCTCTGCCTTTATGGGAAATAACAGATGAAGTTCCAGCTTCAAAGGACTACTTAATTATAAGTGTTCTTTGTCTGCAGCTTACAGCTCCAGCTGTAAGGCTTCGTCTACTGAGGGTTAGTGGAGGGAATATGAGTCCTGAGGAGGGAGGGCGTTCTCTGCTGAGCACCATGGCAAACATTGTGTAAAATGTCTCATTCTGAACCCATAGACTTGCTTGAAGTAAGAGCCAGCTTTGAGACAAAGAAGTTGGCCTATTTGGAAATTCAAAAGCCTACAAAATTATGAAAATCAGAGTATGCATGGTGGCACTAAAGGTTTTTATTTTGTTTTGTACAGTCCAGTTCACATTCTCCCAGTGTTTAAGAATGGCTAGGAAAACAATCCCAGGCACTTAAACACTCATGGGCACCTGGAATCAGGTGAAGTCAGCTCACAGTGCTCATCTTTTGGGGGGGGCTGTGCAAAACAGTTGCTAAGAACAAACATTATTAACAAAAACCAATTTTATTTTTACAATCAAAAGTAACAAAGGCTCAAAGTTCATCACTCTCTAGTTATCTTATCCTATTGAGCTCTGCTTCTGAGATGACTAACAGTGGGCATGTCTGCATGCTGTGTGCCTCAGGTTATATTGTACTGCCCTGTCTGGCTTGTGGACAGTCATATCTCACCCCTCTAAATCAACAATCTTAGGAGTACACTCTAGGGAGGCCAAGGGATCTCTCAAGACAGGGTTGGTCTCACTCCACATGGTAGAGTACAGATGTGTTTCTGGGTAGGGTTGCAGCATCTTTTCTGCCTGGGATGTGGATGAGGTCTGTCTATACTTCTGTCTCAGCCTTTTCCTGTTGAAGCCTGCCGGACACTGTTCCTTACAAATGAGTTAAGCATAATCTTTAAACATGAAACGGTGTGTGTGTGTATGTGTGTGTGTGTGTGTGTGTGTGTGAGAGAGAGAGAGAGAGAGAGAGAGAGAGAGAGAGAGAGAGAGAGAGAGAGAGAGCACTTTTACCTTTCCTTCCCACTGCTATTAGAATTTGTGGAGCCTCATTAGGATTTTCAAACATTTTATTGATTTTCTTTTAGAAAGATTGATTTCTTGTGCTATGTTTTGCATACATCTGTGTATGTGCACCATGGAGGTCAGACGAGGGTTCCTGGATTCCTATCTGGAGTTGGGAAAGTTTTAAGACCTCATGTGGTACTGAGAATATAACTCCAGGTCCCCTGCAAGTGCAACACATGGTGCTAACCACTGAGACATCTGTCCAACTCCAAGTTTTCAAGCCTTTTCAATGGCCTTCTGTATCTGATGGAGTAAGGATTTGAAGTGAGAGCCAGCTTTGAGACAAAGCAGTTGGCCCATTTGGAAATTCAAAAGCCTAAAAAACTATGAAAATCAAATTATACATGGTGGCACTAAAGGTTTTTATTTTGTTTTGGTACAATCAAGTTCACATTCTCCCAGTGAATTAATTAAGAATGACTCGTTCTTTGGTATTCCCCTACCCCCTGGACTCCTTAAACTCCGTATTGAATTTAGTACATTTTTGAAATGAGTTTCTTCCTTTCTCTGTGTTCTTTGAGTGAGATTAACATGCAATACCCTTAGCTGTAGGCGGCCCTTCTTAAAAAAAAAAACAGGTCAGTGTGTAAGTATCTGAAGTTTGGAGAGATTCAAATAGGGCAGCCTGTGTGGGACTCACAGTGCAGCTGTGTGTCTCTGTGTATTGCTCTTTTTTGCTGTCTTGTGGTTTAGATAAAGGACTAGACGAAGAAGACAGGGATGTTAGAGGTCCTGAGGGAGGCTGGGTTCACATGGAGGTCAGAGGTCAATCTCAAGTGTCAGTAGCCAACTTTCTTGCTTGAGGCAGGGTCTCCTGTCACTGACCACTGCATATGCCCACCCATCTGGCTTGTGAGTTTCTGGGGACTCTCTTGTCTCTGCCTTTCATCTTGCCATATGTGTACTAGGATTATGAATGCTACCTCTGGCTTTACATGGAGTCTGGGGATCTGAACTCTGGTCCTTATGTTCATATAGCAAATACTGCAGACTCTGAGTCATTTCCCCAGCCTAGGAGTATAATTCACTTGATGCAGCCACATAGAAGTTCTTTGTTCTGTTTAATTGATGAAATGCTAGGCTTTCCTTCACACTGAGGAGGCTCATAGCTCTTTTCTGCACCCCACCACCACCACCACCACCACCACCACCACCACCACCACCACCATGTACATTCTTCCTACCCTGTGAGTTATCTAAGAGTTTTTGTAAGAAGACATTTATTTTATTCTATGTTTATGGGTATTTTCCCTGCGTGCACCAATATATCCACCACATGCATCCCTAATGTGAATGACCCCTTGGCACTGGAGTTATAGACAGTTTAGAGCTGTGATGTGGGTACTGGGAATTGAACATGGGTCTTCTAGAAGAGCAGCCAGTGCTCTTTAAGTACTGAGCCATCTCTCAAGCCCCAGCTTTGATTAAATATAATGTGGATCAAACACAGGGACTATGAGCCAGGCATGTGCCTTTATTCTCAGCCCTGAGAGGCAAAAGCAGACAGATTTCTGAGTCCTAGGCCGGTCTCATCTCCATATTGAGTTCCAGGACAGCCAGGGTTATGCAGAGAGACCTGTCTCAAAAACAACGAACAAACAAACAAAACCACACACACACTGCGCATCCCGGACATGTAGTTTCCTATTTCTTACCCTGAAGGATCACAAATGTGCTTTAATTGTTGGCAAACAGCTCCAAGGACAACTGTCTGAGTCCTATGCATCCCTCTTCAGTTTGCTAGTCTTGGAGTGTGTCAGTTATGAAAGCTAAGCTGCCTTGTGCTAGGTTTAAGTGACGAATTTAAATCGGTAAAGACTCCATTAGCAAATGTGAAGTGCCTTGTGTTTGTGTGGACGTCTTCTACAGGCAGCATCTTAGACTTAAAGGGCTCCGCTGCCGTCCATCATTCAGATGGATTCAGATGAGACTCGAGATGGAAAGGGGAGTGCCTGAGCGCAGAGTGCCAAACCCAGGGAAAGTTTAAGATTCTCAGAGTGTGGAGTATGGAACATTTCTGAGAACCCTGCTACTTCCTACGTCTTCACTGTAGAGAGAACAAGGAGGGGAGGAAGTCAAATGTCAAATGCGTTATGTGCAGCTTTAGGGGCAGCAGCAGCTTTTTGAACAGCGTTTCAACCTTGGTCTCAATCTTGTCAATGATATTACCAACAAGACGGTAAAACCCTGCATTACAGATAATAATTTAAAAGGACATGCTGCCCCCCCCCTTTTTTTAAGCAGTTTGATATTCCTTCATTTGACTGTTGAGAATCGTAGCTCTCCTCAGCTGAGGATTCTTAGAAATGACCTGACTATGCTTGTCTCTCCATGTTATTATGTTTTGTGTTCTTTGTTTGTTTGTTTGTTTGTTTGTTTGTTTGTTTTGCATGGGGCATGTCGGTAGGTTCTGGTGTGTATGTGTGTGCATGTATGGTGTGTGTGTGTGTCCGTGTCTGTGTGTGAAGTTGGGAGGGGGAGAGTTTCCCTGTGTGTGTGCATACAGAATCAAAAGGCCAGCACTGAGTATCTTCTTCAAGTGCTTCTCTACGTCACTGTTTCAATATCCATATTGAGACAGGGTCTCTCACTGGGACCAGGAGCTTGCTGTTTCAGCCGGACTGGCTGGCCAGTAAAACCCCGAGATCCTCATTTCTTTCCTTCCTCTGCACTGGGATTACTGGCTTGTACAGCCCAGCCTTTTACACCAGTGCTGAGAGCTTGCATGGAAGGAATTCTACCCACGGTGAGCCATGTCCCTGGGCCCTTTTTTTGTGTGGGCTGTAAGACAGGATCTCTCCCAGGTTGCCCTTGAACTTGCAACTCTCCTCTGCCTCCTGCTTCTGCTTTTCCAGTGCTAGGATGGTAGGTGTGGAGCACAGTGCCCAGCTGAGATTTATAAGCTATAACCGTGGGAAAGAAGAGCAAAAGTAACACTTCAGCCTTTCTTCAAAATGTATTTATTTCGTATGTGCACATGTGTGTGGGCATGCATGCAGTGGCTTAAATATGCAAGTGAGGAAAACTTGTGAGAATCAGTTCTCTCCGTGTGAGTCCTGGGGTGTCATTTAGGACACTAGGACTGGTAGCGGGCACCTTTACTCACTGGGTCATCTCACTACTGCTACAACTTACTAAAATGGTATCCTGCAATTATAGTGAAAAACAGTCACTCAGAACTGGTGACACATCTTGATTTGGGTCTGGAAAAGGATGTGGGTAACCAGGTTTGAGACGTTGTTTGGGTGACATCAGATGCAATGCTAGAGCTTGCTCTTTAGACAACCATCACTTATGGTCACAAGGTCAGAACTCAAACCTCACTGGAATGGTGTGGGTGACCCATCTTGGGCTTTTCAGTGAAGGGTAAGTGCATGTGGCGGCTCTCTCGCTGTGCTTACTAACCTTGTCTGTACGTGTTTCTCATCCAGCCTGGCCAAACTGAAGCCGGAGAAGAGATGAACAGCATACCAGGACTCAAACTGTCTTGAGCAGCACAAGTTGCACAATTGTTTTTTAAAAGCCTGGCGGGCTGGGCTGTGACTCAGTCTAGAGTGCCTGCCTTGTGTGCACAAAGCCTTGGGCTCAATCACCACCACCCTATAAACCAGGTGTGGTGACACACGCCTGTAATCCCAGCATTTGGGATGCGGAGGCAGGAGGATCAGAAGTTCAAGGTCATCCTCCACTACATAGTGAGTCCAAGGCCAGCCTGGGATTACATGAAATGTGCCTCAAAGAAAGGTTTTTAAAATCCAAACAATAAATTTACTTTTAATGAATTCTTAGTGGCTGTTGACGAGTTTTGTTTATGCCATCAGTTTGGATGACGTAGGGATTTCTATTATAGTCGATCTGGAACTTTCCATATTGATTTCATGCTTCAGAGTTTGAGTTGCTTCAGAAGACAGGATATGGGTTTATATGTTTTTTTCCCCCTCTCTCAGGTTTTCTGTTTTGTTTTGTGCCTCTTAATTATTAATTTTTTTCTTACTGGATGAGCATAGCTGTGAGCAGATACCAATTGGATGTTTGAATCACTGCATCCAAGATGAAATGGAGCAGTAAAGGTTCCAGTTTTGTCTCCCACATACCTTGGCAACAAGGAAGAACCCCAGACTGGGTTAGGGAGCAGGACTGAATTGAGGAATGTGAAGGACAGTCATCCCCCCTCCTGGGATGAAATGCAGGGTACAAAGATCAGAAACCAAATGGTTGGGTCTGAAGGGACCTCTGGGCAAGTGTCAGCCCCTTAGCGGGTTTCAGGTTCCACACAGAAAACGCAGTCAAGAAGACTTTCTAGGGTGACAAAATTGGCAGCTCCTCCCAGTGCATCGAAGGGGACCCACCTGTCCATGGGGTTGCAGAGAACAGGGAGTGGAGAAGGGCATACTCGGGAGTGTGTCTTAGTCAGGATTTGTATTCCTGCACAAAACATGACTAAGAAGCAAGTTGGGGAGGCAAGGGTTTATTCAGCTTACACTTCTACTCTGCTGCTCATCACCAAAGGAAGTCAGGTTAGAAACACACACAGAGCAGGAACCTGGAGGCAGGAGCTGATGCAGAGGTTATGGGGGAATGCTGCTTACTGGCTTGCTTCCCCTGGCTTGCTCAGCCTACTCTCTTATAGAACCCAGGACTGCCAGCCCAGGAATGGCACCACCCACAATGAGCAGGGCCCTCCCCCTCTTTGATCACCAGTTGAGAAAATGCCTTGCAGCTGGATCTCATGGAGGCATTTCGTCCAGGGAGGCTCCTTTCTTTGTGATAGCTCCAGCTTGTGTCAAGTTGACACACAAAACCAGCCAGTACAGGGTGTTTGTAGGAAGAGCTGCATGGCCCAGTGTTCTGTGTCCATGTGGTGAAGCACAACAGTCTTCTGCTTAGGGGGAAGCTGGCTGCCCTGTCAGAAGCTGTAACTCTCCATCTCTTCATCATTCATGCTCCTGGAAGTCTCAGATACACTCGCTTCTATCTACTGAGATGTTAGAGCTGTATGTCCTGTTAAGACATGGGTAAGAAGATGGAAATCCTAAAGAAAAGACTTGCCTGGAGTCAGTCTGAGTAGGAAAGGCCTTGATTCCTCACTGCTTCTATGGGAATGTACCGCCCCCCAACTCACCCTGGAAGACCCTCACCTGACCTTAAGGAGGCATCTAGTGCAGGTCTTTTGCTTTGAAAAACTAGTAATGCCTGGAGTTTTAGGGCACAGGTCTAATTACCATGTGTATTAAAGGGGCCAGTTTCACACTGATGAAATTAGATGGTGGCTGTGTATTCTTCTTGAGATTTAAGGACTGCAGTTAAAACATGAAAATACAGAGCTAGGGTGTGGCTAAGTTGATAGATTGTCTGCCCAGCATTCACAAGACCCTGGGTGTGATCCCTAGCACTTCATACACTGTATGGTGGTGCATGTTTGTAATTCCAGGACTCAGGTGTTACAGGCAGGAAGAGCCTGTAGCCTACGTAGCCGTGAGGTCAAAACTAGCCTGAGATACATGAGACCCTGTCTCAAAAAGATAAAATACAAAACAAAACAGAAAATGCATTTACAGAACTGCCCCTGTAAACAAAACACAGTGACACATAAAAATGGAAAGAAAGAATGAGAATAGAAACATTTTTCATTCTTTTTTTTTTTTATTGCTCATTTGTTTTTATTGTCCCTGTGACAGAGAATAACCTTCTTTCATAATTGCCCAAACCTGAGAGGTTTTCTCAAACTAAGTTCTGAATCTGTAAATCCCAAGAGCAACATAGTATGTGCTGCTTTTAATTCAAACCAGAGTAGGGTTTCCTGTTTTTTAACCCTGGAAACTCAGTATCAGATTGACCTGTTAGCAATGATGAGTTCAGGTGACTGATCTGTATTTTCCAAGTGTCCTTCTCATGAGAACATTGAAATGGAGTCCTCTAACACCCACGGGGCAGATGGCTCCGCAGCTGCCTGTATGTAGAGGTGGCATGATCTGGAGCTGGCAGGCGCTGTCCTATGCAGACCTACAGTGTGGGGTGAATATAAATGTCCACATGAGGAGGACGACACCTACTTTGTCCTCTCTATAAAGCAAACCAGTTTTTAAAAGGATTTTTTTTTTTGACAGTTCCAAGCTGCTAAGTCAATTTCTATCCTAGACTCTGTAGAAAGTGGAATCTTTTCCCTGCAATTGACATGAAAATTGAAGGCTAGTGACTATTCACTTTCTAATAATGCAGGGTAAATAAATGCTATCACACCGCTGAAAGATGTACTGAAGACGGGCTCTGCAGCTTCCCCATCAGTGTGGCGCTTTTATTTGTACCATTGGAGGCCCTGTATCTTTTACATTTAATGTGATAGATCAAACAAACCTTATTCCAAAATGTGTTTTTATCAAGCCACAGATTAGTATACAAAGTAATTGTTTTGTCTTCTCGAGGGACTTTTTTTCTTTTACTTATTTTATTAGATATTTTCTTCATTTACATTTCAAATGTTATCCCAAATGTCCCCTATACCGTCCCCCCACCCTGCTCCCCTGCCCACCCACTCCTACTTCTTGGCCCTGGTGTTCCCCTGTATGGGGCATATAAAGTTTGCAAGACCAAGGGGCCTCTCTTCCCAACGATGGCTGACTAGGCCATCTTCTGCTATATATGCAGCTAGAGACACGAGCTCTGGGGGTACTGATTAGTACATATTGTTGTTTCACCTATAGGGTTGCAGACCCCTTCAGTTCCTTGGGTAATTTCTCTAGCTCCTCCATTGGGGTCTCTGTGTTCTATCCTATAGATGACTGTGGGCATCCACTTCTATATTTGCCAGGCATTGGCATAGCCTCACAGAGATAGCTATATCAGTGTCCTTTCAGCAAGATCTTGCTGGCATATGCAATAGTGTCTGTTTGATGGCTGATTATGGGATGGACCCCCAGGTGGGGCAGTCTCTGGATGGTCCATCCTTTCGTCTTAGCTCCAAACTTTGTCTCTGCCACTTCTTTCATGGGTATTTTATTCCCTATTTTAGGGAGGACTGAAGTATCCACGTGTTGGTCTTCCTTATTCTTGATTTTCTTGTGTTTTGGAGATTGTATCTTGGATATTCTAGGTTTCTGGGCTAATATCCACTTATCAGTGAGTACATATCAAGTGAGTTCTTTTCTGATTGGGTTACCTCACTCAGGATCATATCCTCGAGGGACTTTTAAGGAAGTAGTATCTGGAAGCCCGATGTCCTACATAACTGAGTAGCTTATGGTTTCCTTCTGATGTATGTTTAATAATTGCTTATTTAGAAACAGAAGGTTGGGTTTCCCCTCGTAGTTGAATAGCTGTGAGACTGCTCTTGGCCTTCACGCTTAAGTTTTGTGTTGTTCTGGGGTCCTGCATATGTTTTCAGTGGTGTGGAGGGTTTTGGAGCCACTCGGGCCCTTGTTGGCCTCCTCCAGGCCCTGTCACTAATGCTTCCTTCTTTACCCTGCATTTTCCCTGGCTGATTATCCACTCTGTCCTGCAGTCTACGACCATCCTACATCATGGAGAAGAATCCCTCAGCTCTACCTCCCCTCCAACTCCTTTTTCCTTCTCTTTACAGCAAACTCTTTGCTGTCTCCATTTTCATACACGCCCCTGCCAGTCTTATGTAGACCGGGCTAGACTCTAACTTCCCAAGTAGTCCAGAGTGACCTTGAATATCTGATCTTCTGGCAGCACCTCCTGAGTGCTGGGATGATGGGTGTGTACCACCACGCCTCGTTTACGTGGTGCTGGGAGTAGAGCCAGAGCCTTGTGCATGTCAGGCATCCTCCTGAATGAACCATCTTTTGAACCACTCCCCTTTTCCCTTGAACCCTTTCACTAAGTCTCTGATCCTGCTCTGCAAGCTCTCCAGCAAGTCTCCATCCTGATGCTCTCACTCTTCCTAGCCTATGCTGGGCCCATGGGCTTGCTGTCTGTCTGCTCTGCTCGCTTTACTTCCTAATCCTGTGCCATCTTGTCTTCTAGTGCTGGGGTTCTGTAGGACCTGTCCTTTCTCTCCTTCTCTTACATTTTTGGTTGCAAACCTCGCCTTTAAGGGCTGAGCCATCTCTCCTGCCCCTTTCTCCCCTTCTCTATTCTGTTTTCTTCCTCATTGTCAGTAGCACAGAGAGGTTCTATCTGGAACAGAGCCTTCAGGTTCTCAGGCTAAGGAGAGGACTCCCAAGTTTATACTTTTAATTGAGGCATCTTCTTTGAGCTCTGGATGGGCAGTACTCTCTTTGACATTTATGCCTGGGTATGAGCTGGGTACAGGCAAGACTGTGGTCTCTGCCCCCAGAGCTGTGTGTCTGCCTCTTCCCTTTCTCTGCATGACTCTCTTCTCTTGATTAGCTCCAAAGCGTTGGGACAACTCTTGATAGCAATCCTTATATCAAACAGTAGGCTTGTGAATATGTAGAACCTTGTTCCAGCCCCAGTCTATTACCCCAAGGATTCACAGCTTGTGTGGGTTCCACTGTGGCCACAGAAGGCAGCTTGTCAATGACCAGAGTAAAAAATGGAGGCTGCAAGAAGGTATCTATGGGGCAACTTTTGGAGTTGAATGGGAAGTGGAAGTAGAAGGCCTGAGTATTTTTTATCTTTTGGCCCATGCCTGCAGCATGTACCCTTGCTGGTTTGAACACTGCCCATTACAGATGGAAGCTAGAAACTGTAAGTCCATCAGCAAACTCCCATGGCTTTCCACATCACCCAGTTCCAAGTGGAAACCTTAGTCATGACCCCCCCAGAGCATCACCTGACCTGTGATTCTGATCTTTCCTCTTCTACATCCCTGAAGACCATCTATTACTGGCCTCTTCCTGTCTGACATCACCGAGCATCAGAACCTCTTCTTTCTATCTTTCTCTTCCCCTACCTGAATACCCACCTACACACACACACACACACACACACACACACACACACACACACACACACACACAAGTCTTTACTATTGAATTTGTGGTATATTTGCTTTACAGGGTGGTGGATCTAAAACTGTGAACTGCACTCTTTGCTACATTGACACTTCCTGCCATACTTCTTGTTACAATGTTTCTTTTCTCCTTTCCACTAGCTGTTGCCTATGAGTAACTGCTTCCTTGGGTTAAAGTTGACAGTGGCAGAGAATGTTAGATTCTTCATGTGCTGTACTGGTACACAGCACCCAGGAATTCTAACAGAAGCCAACTGAGCATAATTCCTTCCTCAACTTTCACCTCTGTGCCTAAGATTTCTTCTAAAGCTTTTGGGGCAGCTCTACCCAGCTCTCTGGGATTATTCATAGTGCCTGGCCATAACATCTCCTCAGAGCAGCCGTCAAACATTGGCCCAGAAGCCAGTATAAACATACCCCTGGTTCCTGGATCATTAACTGTAAGTGGAGTTTTACACCCTAAGCCATAAAGGGTAGCCTTCTAAGCAGGACATTACAGAGCCAGGTGCTGGCAGAAATCACATTCACTAGCATCAGAACCGCACTAAGCAAGATGGCACTCCCTACTGCATTCCTGAGCGGATCTGTATTACCAGGCCCTCCTTGACCTCAGGATGATGGCCTTGGGAGCACTTACCTTTGTCTGGCTTCCCAGAATTCCCTTTTTCATGTACCTCGTTCTCTGGCCAGTATTCCTAGCTACTTTCTAGAAACTTCCACCTTTGTCCTTCCCCACACTGGTCAACTTCTTTTAAACCTAGGCAGTAGCAACAAGTAGTGACCAATCCAGACCTGTGTAGTAGGCAGTAGACAGGTAAGCGAGACACTCTTGTCTGAAGGAACCATACATTTGTGGCGATGCCAGTGCCGCTTTTGGAAGAGGATCCCATTGTTCACATCTGCCTTGCACATGTGTATCCCAGCACTAAGCAGACATCCTACAGGCAATTTCCACTTTATGTAACATGTTGCATGTCTATTCCATGTCATGATAGATGTGTTCTTCTATGCTCGGCCTTGCACAGAAGGTATCCTAGCCATGTGCATTTCCACATGTTGGGCTATTCATAGCTCCCCAGGTCTAAGGCTGTATGCTCCAGAGGTGATCGATTCAAGCATGATGTAATGCTACAGTTGCCACATGAGGGTGTTGCTAAGATTCAAAGCATCAGATTCAGAAAATGGGGTAGGAACCTTCCCTCAGGGAAGCCAAGAACCCTTACTCAAAGGGTGTGAGCAGCCCCTGAGGCATATGTCAGCATCAGGTCTTTTTCTCCCTGGATGGCAATTCATACATGCAGGTACACATGTGCCTCGACAACAGGGGGTGCTCTGGAACTGTCACAGTCTCCTGCAGGGCAACCTGGAATGCACAGGCTGCCGCTGTGTGAACTCAGCTGGGACCTAACCCACTCCTGCAGCTCAGCATCTTCAGGCACTCCTAAATGAGGTGTGGTTTGACAGGGTGATGACAGCCACACCTCCTTACCCTCTCTTTCCATAATATTTATAATACTTATATTGTAATTAACTGCTCCCCACCCCCAGGCTCTCTATCTCTCCTTATGTAACTATTTTCTGTCTTTGCAAAAGAAAACTAAGGGGATCTAGGGATGTGGCTCCATGGGCCCACACTGTTTAGATTGAGCATACATGCAGACCTATTACTGGGGGGGGGGGGGATGAAGGCAGAAGGATAGGAAGGTCAGGGTCATCCTACACTACAGGACCTGCCCCCCCTTTATCTCAGGAAGAGAAAGATGACATCATATTCTTGGTCTCCATAGTAACAGAGATGGGATGGGCTGAGCGTACTGTGAACACCTGTCCTCCTGTCATTCCTTCTACTCATTGAGTTTCTGTTTGGTGACAGCACTGCTCCTGGGCCCTGTTTCTGGCTTTGTAGGGCATATGCAGGCCATGACTTCTTTACGGGAAGAGCTTTCCTTGGGCAGCCTGCTGCAGCTGGCATTTAGCAGCCATTGCATGCTGAAACTGGTGTACATCTGCTGAGAACATTATTTTCCCTAACCCATTTAATCCTCACCATAATCCTAGAAGGTGCTATTTTTAGCTGCATTTTATGAGTAGAGAGACTAACAACACTGGGGCTCAATGAAGTGACTTAACTTGCCAAGTCACTCTGTGAAGTGGGGGTGGTGCACACTGAAATCCAGCATTCTACCTTGGGGCCAAATCCTGGAGCCAGGTGCCAAGCTGGCCAGCCACTTTTTCTCTTTGGGGGACCCTGCTGCCGGACCTGTGCATGGGCCACAGCCGCTGTGAAATCCACCCCAACGTTATTGTGTGTTCTGCCAAAGCAAGGGTTCCAGTTCTAACTCTGAGACACAGGAGTTCATGCCCTTTGCTCCTGACGGTTCAGTTTCGTTTCTGCCTGATTTCTGCTCTGTTTTCTCTCTATGCCTCCAGGTTCTTTTGTTACCCCCAAGTTATTCTTTTCTCTCCTCCCCCCACCCCCTACCCAGCCCTTTCCTGGGATAGAACCCAAGGCTCCCTGCTCGCCAGGCAAGCACTCTGCTGTTTGCCTATGCTTCCCCATCCCATTCTCTAAAACTGATCATAAGTTTCTTGTTACTGAATCAAACATTGCCACCTGTACATACCTCCTCTCCTGAGTGTCTGTCCTTCATGTGATGACAGAGTCCCTTCACCAACACTGATGGTAAGCATTTCCCACTCATTCTCCTCCTACTGTTCAGGATAGTCCCACAGAACTCTGGTGCCAGTCACAATTCAACCAGCCATTTACCCCATTCCTTACGTGCACCTTCTTGCACCTCAGACCGCTCTCTACCTCCGCTGTTCTTCGCTCTTGAAACAAGTGTACAGTCATCCTCGCCTGCTGCTCAGAACCTGTCTGCACTCCTTCCTCCAGGGATAATTCTACCTTGGCTGTCTCTGTGTCTGCCCACCTGATGCTGACAGTGCAGAAGAGCATGTTGCTCCTCTCAGGCTCTGCCCACGACAACAAGATGCTGTGCTCAGCATGTCTCCTGCTGCGGTTCTCTCTGGAATCTTCAAGCCTCACCTTTAGGGCTGTGGCTCAGTGCTGGAGCATTTTTTTTTTCCCTACCATGTATGAGGTCCTGGTTCTGTGTCCAGCCACTGTCTGTTTATGCGGCAACTCTTAGCCATTCCCTGTCCTCATAGATGGTGGGAACCACATCTCAAGGTGAACTTTTAAACCTCAAGAATTTCACATGTTTTTTAATTCCGAAGGGAGCGGGGAGTAATTTTTAGGTTTAGTTCTGGCAGACACATTCTCCACCACTGGACCACATGCTCCAAAGCCTTTTTCTTCTTTTGCAATCACAAATGAGGTCATCTTTCTCTCTCGGAGGGTTGATTCTGACATAGTTACTTATAAGAAAGCAATCATAGGTGCGAGTGGACTGAAATTGTCCTTTTGTTGTTGTTTGTTAGTTTAAGGCAGGGCTTCTATAGCCCAGCTGGCTTGAAACTTACTATGTAACCACTATGTAACCTAGGACTTTGACCTTCACAGCTTGCTGCCTCCATCTCCGGGAGGACTAAGAGATAGGCATGTCCCAACCGACACACCAGGTTCTCTTCTGGGCTGAGGATCAGCTCCGGGGCTTGCCCTGCTAGGAAAGCCCCTCCCAGCAGAGACATATCCCCACCCGGTCACCTGTGAAGCTTTCCCTGGGCATCACAGCAGCTCCTGGACATTGATTGGAGTGTGGTGACAAAGTAGAAGTTGTCACATCTGTCATCCTGCCACAGAGCTGTCCTGGCTGTAATGAAGGAAGGTTGATCACTCTCTGGCCAGGCTTGGTTTGGCATGCCCTCCCCAGGGGGTGTGGACTTGCAAATGAGCAGCCAAGCCACTGAGCAGCTGCCTGTCAGCACTTCCTGTTGAGCTCACAGTTAAAAATTAACTTTTACTGCTTCTCTGGGCAGTCCCTGCTGAAGCTCACCCACAGTGAAGGGAGTTGGTATGACCCAACTGGGAGCTGTCCCCAAGTGCGGCCCAACCCAGTCCTGTCCCCAAGTTCCTGGTGCTAAATCTTGGTGCCTCTTGCAGGAGACAGCCACTGAAGGGAGTGCCTTCTATCTCTCAACACATCTAACCTCTACTTTCATCCCACCCTGTCAGCTGTACTGTTAAGACTACTTGTGCATTAACACAGTCACGTGCGTGTAAAATCCAACCCTCTGACAAAAGCCTCCAGGCAGAAAAAGAAACTGTTTCGCCCTCATCTGGCGATAATGGATTCTAATGCACAGCTGGCGAATGTGGGTCTTTTCCCAAATCTAGGCCTAGCATCCATGATGGCTTTAATAACTTTGAGACACAACCACATTTCACGCTTTCATCAGCAGTTAGAGCAGGGCCACCACTGGTTGATGGCTGGTGCTGGACTCATGACAAGTGGGTTCCACCCCAGTAGGCTTCGTGAAAGGGTGGTCTGGACTCTGCCCTGGGAACTTTGTGCTGAAGGGTTTAGCCTAGACTAGCAAGTCTGTCTACATTCAGAAAATGACCTTGGAACTGAATAGAGTGCTTTGCTTCGGAAGGACCCCCAGGGCTTTACCCATCCTCTTTAGTACTGAGTATGCTCAGGTTTGCTGACCATCGTATATATAACCCACACATGATACCCAAAATGAATTTCTCAAAGGATCATACACATTCCCCTTTGCAGCCCCCTGGTCATGCTAGATATGCAGCCGAAGTGGAAAGTAGAGTGCATGGTGGGATCTACCCTCAGTGTTTAGCTCTGCTCACTAATCCCTTGGTATTACTTTTCTACCCCACACATGGTCCAGAATCACAAGCCACTTCCTGTTTCTAATCAGAGGTTAGGTCGACACTGGCCACTGCTGCTGTTGGTATTATTCCTAACTCATCTCCTTTGTTGTTTGTTTGGTTTTGAGACAGTATCTCATACCGATTATCCCAGGAATGGCGGCAGTAGCCCGATTATAGGGCTCAGGATGTGAAGGGCTCATTTTTAAGTAAAGTATCTCCAAGGTACAACTTGCTGGAACAGCAAATTAGGGGTAAATCTTGCTGACTGTGGTTTGTGTCTTACCTGAGCAGAAAGAGGAGTTATGGTGAGCTTACTGAGTTTCCTTTTACCATGTGCTTTGAGTCAGTGTCTTCCATACATGGCCTTCCCAAAGGTCTTGTTGGGTGAGAGTCAAAATCAGTACCTGCCTCTAAACTTCCTTCATATTTCCCCACTGAGCAGGTCCTAAGTCAAAAATAGTGGGCGTCATCAAAGCACCAGCTTTGTTTATTCTCTCTCTCCCTCCCTTCCTCTCCCTCCTCCCTTCCTCCCTCCCTCCTTCCTCTCCCTCCTCCCTTCTCCCTCCTCCTTTCTACCCTTCCGTTTCCTTCTCTTTCCCTTTTCATTTTGCAGTGGTTGAGATCAAACACCTGGCATGGCTTTGTACATGCCAGGCAGGCACTTTGTCAACAGACCAACATTCCAGTTGACTTTTAGGAGTTTATTCATTTGAAACTGTTTTTTTTATAATGTACTACCATCTACCATGACTTCACCTGTGATCTCAATATCTTTTATTTCCAGAGTCCCTATCATTCAGACTCAAAAAAAGAAATAAAATAAAAAAATTAAAAAAGTAGCCATAATTTTTTATTGAGGAAACACATGTAATTCTTTATTTTAGATCTGACTTTAAGATTTTGCTCTTATTTTTATTCATATGGCGCGGAGAGGGGTGGTGTATGGCAAGTGGAGAAAGTGTGTCTGGTCACCTGGAGCTGGGTTGCAGGTGGTTGTGATCTCCTGAGAGCAGAACTCAAGTCTTCTGAGAGAGCAATAGGTACTCTCAGCCAGCAAGCCATCTCCCTGTTCCCACGTTCTGCAGGCATGAGTTCCGTAAGAAGTGTCGCTTCTGTAAGCGGCCTTCTGCTTTGTTTCCATATAGCACAAGTAACCAGGAAAAGGGCTTTCTTCCCTGAGAAGCATCTCTGTCCTTATAGCCACATGGGCAATGGACAGCAAATAACTACAGAGAAAGCACAGCCGATGTTGTACCGTATGTTGACCTTCAACCCTCCTGCTTCCACTTCCCAAGTGCTAGAATTATGGGTCTGCACCACTATACCTGGTTATGTGCAGTGCTGGGGATCGAACCCAGGGTTCTGTGCATGCTAGGCAAGCACTCTACCAACTGAGCTAAAGTCCCAGCCCATATTCTGTTATTTTCAAATTGCAGTAAAATATGCAGAGTATAATGATTACTAGCTTGACCGTTTGGGGGTACAGCGCAGGGACATTACATTATGCACCTTCTATCCCCAGAGCTCTGTCATCTTACACAACTGCCATTCTGAGCCCATTAAGCAAAGGTACTCTGCTCTCCCACCCTCTCTGCGAATCTGACCTCTCTAAGTCCCTCACAGGAAGGGCGTCATCCAGAATTAATCGCCCTACCCCCACTGACGTCACGTGACGTGATATTCCCAGGATTTTTTTTATCCATATTTACCGTGTGTCAGAATTTCCCTCTTTTCAAGTCTTGAGTAGCGTTGCATAGCACGAGCACACTCTTTTGTTAACTGTTCATGTCTCTCTACACTCTGCGGCTTCGGCTGCTGCTGCTGTTAATGAATGTCTGTCCATACATTTCTGTTCTCAGCGCCATCACACTGTTACAACTCCAGCCATCTCCTTAACGTTGTTAGCAGTAACAAGAGTGAAGGAAGAAGTTATGCCAGCCTCTTCTAAGGCTCTTTTCTGTCTCAATCACTGATCTCTATGAGATGGAAATCACAACAATGATGTACATAGCTAATAGCCATCGAGTGCTTACCACAATGTTCCTTTCTTATAGCCCTGACAATAAACCTGTGGCGAAGCCTGCATCTTACCAGAGAAGTAGTTGAGGCTCACACCAATCAAATTCATTCCCTTTAGTCACATCTATTCGTTATAATAGAGCAAGCTAGGCAGGAGGACCCAGGATGCTGGCTCCAGAGCTAATAATGTTTTGTTTCTTTTGCATTTTATGCACGTACGTGGTGCACCTATGTATGTGTTTGTGTGCAGGTGTGCATGTTGTTGAGCCCAGCAGCTCACATCAGGTGTTCTCTTCAGTTGCTCTCCAGTTTTGTTTTATGGAATACAGTATCTTTGGGGTTTGAGCACACAGACTTAACTAAAATGTCTGGCCAGCAAGCTCCAGTGATTCTACTGTCCCTACTTCTCCAGTTCCGGGTTTACAGGCGTATAGTGAAGGTGTGTATATATGCCTTGGGGATCCAAACTCAGGTCCTCATGCCTCTGTAGCAAGAAAATATCCACTGAGCCATCTCTTCAGCCTCATAGTCCGTGCTTCTGTGACCGATATCTATCTCATAGAATGCTGGAAAATTATTGCTGAAATTCTTTACATGGAGGAGGCATAGACACCCTCCCCATTGACGTTCACCTTGGAACACCAGTGAGTTTATTGGGCTTATCTTGAGAGCATAAATGATGGTTATTCACAGGAGCACCAGTGATCTCTGCTCCTCAGAAGGACCAGACTTCACTCAGCAGGGATGGTGGCTTTCTTATAGCTGGGTAGATACCCTCTCCTCTAAGTCCTTCCCTTAGACCCTGAGGGCATGTAAAATTGGGGCAGAGATGCAGCTGACTGGGAGAGGTACTGGATACTCAGGATTCTCATAACCCACCTCACCCCCTTTCTATGTGAGTAGCCGGGATGATCTTTGGTGATCAGACCTCATTGAACGTCTGAGAATGGTGGCTATTTGGCTTGGTGACAGTCCTGTGCTACAGAAGTCTAGCTCTGTCTGGATGGAACAAATTTCCTTGCCCAACCAGATCCCAACTCTGCTAGAAGGAAGAGGATAGTGAATATTGGACCAGCAGTTGGCAGACCTATTTTGGCCCTTGCTGTGGACACTGCCTCTGTAAGCCCCATTTTTAAAGTCAGATGGCCACAAGGACTCAAAATCGCATGCTCTATGTTGCTGGGCTGCCACCCACCGCCACCCACTCCATGGTGGCACAAAGACCAAAAGCCATGCCATTTTGGTTTTTCTAGACCACTGTCAGAAACCATCTAGGAAAGGGAAAGACACGCCCAGTAAAGTTTCTGGAGTTAGCCCAGTGTTTTGCATGGACTGCAGTGGGTGAGCGTTGAGATGTAGGGTCCTTAGAGACTGCATCCCAGGATTGCTTCTTGCTGCTGATAGACCTTTTCCTGTCACTATTACATAGTCTAATGATTCCTGGGGATCAACCCATTCTGTTGAGCAAATTTCTGCAAATCAATATAAAGATGAACTTTCTTGAATTAATGCTGTCTAGGTGAATTAATTACATTAAAACATTCCTGATTTGATTCAAATAATTTTAAGAAGAAATGGTTTTAGTTGTCTTGCCAGAAAGATATAATAAAGTTAGAAAGAAGAATAGAAAGGCTGCGTAATAAGGAATACAATGAGCTTTCATAAATTACACCAAGAACAGATATAGACTTGGGACAAATTTGTGATCAAAGAAAGCATTCATTCTAGGTCAGGTCCAAAGATGAGGCCATAGGTGTGTGCTGTGATAAAGCAAGGCCACATGAAACTGTTGCTTTGAACTTATAGTGAGCTTATAGAGTGAACCACTGCTTTGAACTTTCTATGGACGTCTTTCTGTAATTCCCCCTTGGTATAACATTTTATCTCTGAGGTAATTTTATAAAGAACTTTTGTCCAAGAAGGTATAAGAAGGCCAGAGAGAAGGAATAAAGTGTGGCATCTGGGGCTCAGCTTCATTCAACAAATGTATTATGTATCTGTCTGTCGATATGTAGGTATCTATGTATGTCTATAAGTATGCATGTGCACTTGTGCAGTTGATGAGACAGGTGGTCAGGCCTGACCACGGTGTGAGTGTGTGTGCATGTGTCTGTGCATGTTAGCTGTGTAAATGATTTTCTTTCTTTCCTTCTCTTTTCTCTCCAGTTCGTGGAGAGGTACTGAGCTCCAAGCCTGACCAACCAGGGGCCCTTGAGCCAGAGAGAAAAAGAGTTAAGCCTTTTTTTCTTAATCCCTTGCTGCTATCAGCTGGAGTTCGTTACCATAAGCCAGAGGCTTTTGGTCTTAGAATAGCAGAGTGTTGAAAATAGAGAAAATGTATTCAAAGTAAGCTATTTTAGCCCCAGCAATTGGTGCTATTGCCCCTGTAATCACCAACACCACTCTTCATCATGTAGCTTAGCCTAGCCGTAAACTTGCTATGTAACCAGGGATAACCTCAAACTTACCTTGTTCTTCTCTTCATCTTCCAAGTGCTGAGGTTGTGAATGTGAGCTGCCCCATGCAGTTTAAACAATTTTGGTATTGAACACAGGGTTTCCTACATGGTAGGTAAGCCCTCTGCCCACTGAACCACCTCCCCTGCTGTAGCTGCCACTATTGAATAGTGTATGTATCACAGAAGTTACCTGTGATTTTTCCCAAATGATGCACAAGCTCTTAATCACAGTGTTCCAGTGTTTTCTGTGCTAACTCTGGTGTCTCCCTGAAGGGGCACCATATTCTTGTCCTAGCAGGTTGGATCATGCTGAGTGTTGCTACGCTCCAGCATACTAGATTTCTTCTTCTAGGATGGGTGGCCATCAAGCACTCAAGCAGACTATCTTTCCAGGAAGTGGCTTCCTGTTTCAGTCTTAGAAGCAGTTCACAAACAGAGAGGGCCTTTTTGGGGGAGGTGTGCGGGGGGTAGGGGTGGATGAAGATCAAAGATTTACCATAGTCCTTTGAATCTTACCTTCTTATACTTTGTAAATGATGGTACGGTCTTTGCCCTGTTTATCTTACACAGCAAGTGGTTCTCAGACCCTGGCATTGCCCTGTTCATGGTGGGTGTCACTGTCTGGTGTTTGGTAGTTGTCACAGAGAAGCAGAGCTACTAAAATCTAGTAATTAATGCTGAACAGACCACCAAACTCTCTAGGTTGCAAAAGAGACTCTGAAGTGCTAAGGTCATTTAGATGGCCTACTTGTCCAGAGAGGACTTGTAATTGCTACACTGCTATTCAGATGTTTGCCAGCCACTTTTGTGTTATGTGAGGTGATTTCCAAGGCCATCTCTAGCAGCAGGTTCCAGGGATACTGTGTGTTAAGGAATCCCAGGCTGTGCGTTTTGGTAGTTGCCCCGGGATCATAATTTTATTTACGTATCTTGCAGAATAGTAAATTTAACACTGACATAGTTTATTTTTTTGAGACCCAGGAGATAGCCTAGCTGAATAAAGCACTGGGGGGGGGTAGAAGTCTGACCCCCCCTTTTTGTTGGTTTGTTTGTTTGAGACAGGGTTTCTCTGTATAACCCTGGCTGTCCTGGAACTCACTCTATAGACCAGGTTGTCCTCCAACTCAGAAATCCACCTGCCTCTACCTCCCAGGTGCTGGGATTAAAGGTGTGTGCCACCACTGTTTGTTAATTTGTTTGTTTGTTTCTTGAGACAGAGTTTCTCTGTGTAGTCTTTGCTGTTGTGGAATTCACTCTGTAGACTAGGCTGTACTCTCAGAGATCTACCTGCCTTGGCCTCCTCAGTGCTGGGATTAATGTTTTATGCCACCACTGCCCAGCTAGAGTATTTTGTTTGTTTGTTTGTTTGTTTTGCTTTGTTTTTGAAAGGCACTCTGGTTACTCACATGTGAGTTTGTAATCTCAGTACTGCAGAGGCAGGGACTCACAGAGCCAGGGCTGACTGGCCAACCAGTGTAGCTTAGTCAAGTTCCAAGCTAGTGAGAGACCCTGTCAAAATCAAGATGTTTACCACCAGACCTCAAGGTTGATTTCTGGACTCTACACACATCCACCTGACCACACCCCCCCACACACATATATACACTACACACACCACACACACACACACACACACACACACACACACACACACGTGTTTTAATATAATGTTAGCATAATGGTGAAAGATCTACTTTTGAACTCTTATGCTTGAGTCTACATGTAAACCTAATTGGTCAGAGGTTGGAGGTCCCCGTACTTGGAAAATGCCATTGTCAGGCTTGTCTTTATTTCATTTCTTCCTTCTCATTTCTTCGTTCACGCTTAATGTCAAGAGCCGGATGGAAAGCATGCGTGGACGCTTGGGAAGAGGTTACCGAGCTGCCTGTTGGTCAGTGAGGCGAATTGTTGGAGTCTTCTTATCCTTCTGGCTTGTTTGTTCCTGAACGTTGTCTCCTATGCAGACCTTCTGGGCGTTTCCACTACAGAAGCTATCTGGGTGCTGTCTACTTATGAGGTTTCTACATGAGCTGCTCTCAGTAAACACAGGCTTGCTCACACCCTGTGGTAATCATATGTTCATTAAGTCCAAGCTGTGTCTCCAGCTTCAGACAGGGACAACCAAGCGATGACTCAATGCAGGGGCAGCTGTGATGGTGGCCGGGTTTCTTGATGATGTGGACAGGTCACAGTGCCTGGTCACAGAGCATCCTTCTTGCTTATGATTGCTAAGGAGGTACCCTGGCACCTGAGAGCACACATAGGATTAAGGTGAGAGGAGTCCTTTCACTGTTCAGATACACAAATTCTCTGTTTAAGCACTTACTGAGCTATGAGTTTGACATTCTAAGTCTAAGCAGAGCATGTGGGTTGGAGGAGGGGTAGTAAATACCTCTCCTCATTCTGACCCCTTGTAACTCCCCTGAAGCCTGCCAGGACTGGGAGCTTCACCAGTAGCTGGATACTTAACCAGCTCAATCATGACACCCTGTGCTGTGCACTCTGGAAGATGAAGCTACTGCATGAGACAGCCGGCGACCTTGGCTGGGAAAAAAATCCACTGTTGGCATTTGGTATCGCCCTTCAGTTTCTGATCATGCTAAGTACCCAGCATCCTAGAGCTAAAAGGAGAGCTTACACAAAAATGCAAAGTGTGGGATCCTCTGTTCCTTGAGAGGATGGTGTGTTGGGGAGACAGTTGCTGCTGACCTCTCTGGCCTCTCACCCTTGGTACCTTGTTCTCTGAGCCTTCTATCAGCCTTCAAAGCCCTCAACCCTTTCAAGTCTGGTTTGACTATGCAAATCCATCTAAAGATAAAACTGTGACCACCTGCACCACACCTCCCAATTTACTGTGTAAGGAGCATCCTGGAAAAAGTGTGAATCAACAGAAAAAAAGTGCTGACTGATGTGGAACTGTAGAGATAATGAGATCTTTAGGGAAGTTTCTGTTTTCTAAGTTCCCAAAGATAAACCCAGAAGTCCAAGATTTTTTTTTCTTTTTTTTTTTAAAAAAAGTTAACAGCCCCTATTATGTTTCTTTGTGGCGTTTGTAAACATGCAAGGTAGAAAAGCATTGGCGGAGGGAGTCCCAGCAGCTGTAACTGATGGGTCCCTGTGTGTCAGTAGAAAAGACGTATAGTCTGCCTCAAAAATGTGGATTTAGTTGAGGATATTTCATTTCGACAGCAAATGTCTCCATATTGAGAGCTTTTGAGACTTTTGGTGTTTTCAACCGTAGTACCTATTCATTTGAGTATTTCTAGGTAAATTCTGTTCCAATAGAATGAGGTACATTCTTCAATTTGTGTGTGTGTGTGTGTGTGTGTATGTGTGTGTGTGCACATGTGTGCATGCATATGTTATGAGCACTAGTCCCTGGGGAGGAGAGAGGAGGCTTAGACCTAGCTCCATTCTTTAATCCTTGTGTCCAAAGTGTGTGATGTCTTCAACAATAGAGTTTTATCCTGAGATTCAGGAGGCAATCAATAGGAATGCCAACAGGTGCTATGAAGGGGGAAATGGAAAAATAAGGGAGGGTAACTTTCACTAGGAGGAGAGATGTAAGAAGAAGAAATAACTGACGCTAATCCATAAAGCAACTATTTTATAATCTTGCTTAAAAGTGCATATAATACATGTGTGTGTGTGTGTGTGTGTGTGTGTGTGTGTGTGCGCGCGTGTACATGTAGCTTAAATGGAGTTGTTATGTAGGGTAATGATGCTACCACAAAGAGACATGGACTAATAAAACTCCCCCAGTTCCAGGCATGCAAAGCGTCTCTTTGAATTGTTGGTCAAGAGAGACCAAGAGACTCCCCAAACAATGTTATATTTCTCTTGGGGATGGGGGTGGGGCTGCCTCAGGGCAGTAGCTTGGGCTGTACAGTCTAAGGCTGAAGGGTAACCATGGAAACCAGATGCAGGGTGTGATTATTTGCCTCTGACCTGGCAAAGTGTTGGGTTTGACAAAAGAAGCTTAATAGAAACACTCAAATTGACCCTTCTCATCACTCGGCTGCCTCGAACTCAATCAGGGCCTCATTATTATCAGCGTGGTGCGAGCAAAGGCAGCCGCGATCATAGTTTTTCATAATCACTCCTTGAGCCAAATGTAATTTGCAATTTGTGGTATTGTATTATGAAACAATAATGCATTAAAATGAACAGACCAAGAATTAGGAGCATGGCAATGCTGAAGGAACCCAGAGAAGGAGCCGGGAGAGAGAGGCAACCTTCGAATCACGCCAAGTGGACGTGACAAGTGTTGTCACCAAAGGGAGCATTTAGCAAAATCAGTATCCTGCTTTGTTTTCCTGTGTTTAAGTATATGGGAAAGTGTGTGTATGTGTTCGTACGTGCACATTATCATAAAGTTTGGTGTACTTAGAGGAGAAACAAAGTGTAATTTGCATATCATTTACATTTAGATGGTAGAGGTTATAGGGTTAGCGTGGCTTAATTATTGGTATGGAATGATATAAAAAAAAAAATAAGGTGTAACAAGCCTTATAAACACCTGGTATGGAGCAGCAATTACTACTTGACCTCTTTTTACAAGGAGTCCTAGAGACCATGTCTTGTGTTTTGTGAGCTGATGGCTGGGCTGCAGCTGTATGACCAACGTCAACCTCATCAGAACCTGTATAAGGTCACCTATGATGTTTGAGTTATTGATGCATTTATCTCATGTCTGGAAGCTTTGCCTTCTGTGCCTTGTCTCCACTTAAATCTTTATGTCTTTACCCCCACTTTTATGTAGTGTATATATGTGCATTTACGAGTGTGTGTGTGTGTGTGTGTGTGTGTGTGTGTATGCACACATGTGTCGTGTGTGTGTTTCCTCAAGACATTTTATTCTCAGGTCAGAATTGATCCTGTGCTGACGTCCCAACTCTCTACCCCTGCTATTTTCAGATTTTCTAGAGGAGCTTTACTATTTCCTTGCTCCACGCCTGTCTATGGTTTCTGAAGCACTGGGTACATGTACAGGGATATATCCCAGTACAGAGGCTGTAGCAGGATGGCATACCCTCATAGGAACATTTAACAGGACTCTGGAAAAGGAAATGACTTGCATGAAGGGCATATTGCACATCTAAGGCTATGACAGCTTGGTTACATAGAAGCTGGGTTGTTTTTGGTTTTTTTGTTTTTTTCTTTTAAAGAAAGTCACTTATTTTTCTCTGCATGCCAAGCAGCACACATTTAGTTTATTAAACCAATCAGACCGGTGCTGATGAGAACTGTACACAATCAAAAATAATGGCTCTGGAGTTTGTGAATTTGCCTGTAAAGAGCACCCCTGCGACACTCCATCACTGCGGAGCCACACCCATCTTACAAAGGCTCTGTCAAGTTGTCTCTCCTGCCTTTTCTTTCAGCCTTGCTCCTCAACGCTGTTGATTGCTGGTGCCTTTTCACTTTCCAATGGGAGCTTTCTGTTTTCCATAATCAGCCCCCTCTTCCCCGATTTACCCCCTCTAATTCCACAATCCACTGCTGAGCAAATCAGCCGCTTTCATAGTAGCACGATTTCTCAAAATGTCACAAAACCGCACAATCATGACAAGAGGGACAGATTACAAATGATTCCCCCCCCCCCCACTTTCTCTCTTGTAAAGCAGACTGAGCTACAGGGAGTATAGGTGGAAACCGTGAACATTGTGTCTCCAATGAATTTGTGCTCTTCGATCCTTGAAGTTGTTCCTTCTAACCCCGGAGCTGATCTTTGACAAGCCTTTGACAGTATTTGCATATGCCAGACTGAACTTTTAACATTTGGCCTGCCATTGAAAATAGAAATGTTGGCAACGCCCTTTGAGTGGCTGCATGCAATTTTTATAATCCTCTTTAGTGCGTAGGGCCAGTGCCAGTTCTTAACCTGGCCTTCAGACTCCTAATAGGACTTCAGACAAGCAAGTCCTATTAGGGACCCCTGTCCCAAGGTCATAACACTATCAACAGTACAGGATTATGGCATGTGTAGTGTGTGCAGTACTAGTGAGTACAAGTGTTTTATGCATGTTAATGTGTGCATGTGTGTGTAAGCATGGTCACTTTCTGGTTTATGGTTGTGCTGGAGCTTGAACTAAGGTCATCATGCTTGCACAGGACGCCATTTACCTGTGAAGCTATCATCCTAACCTTCTCTCATGCACTAAACAGGGACAAATCAGTTGTCTGCTCTGTACATACCAGCCTGGAGGCTGTCTTGGGTTCCTCGTGTGTCAGAGGCTAGGGCTGGGGTGAGAGAGCATTGGGTGATACAACTCTCCTGCTGTCCATAGATTCCCCTGGGCTCCCTGCTCAGGGTCTCTCCTGTGGGAACCATAAATAGCACTTCCACAAGTTGATGCGGGAACCATTCAGATAAATGCAACATAAGAACTCAGTAAATTCCAGTTAGATATAATTACATAATCAAATGAGCATCATCAGGAGCTAATTGTGTGTCTACTTAGGAAGTGCACACACAGTGGGCTGTGAACAGAAGCTAGAATTTTATTTTCTCTTGGGAGTGTTCAGGTTCAGACTCATGGAGATATGTTAAACTAGCCATGAGGTCATCTATCTCTAGCACCAGCCTCCAGTGGGACTTTGAGCAGCTCCCGAAGATCTTGAGCCTCAGTTTCTTATTCTGTCAAGTGATGTCTGGACTGGGAGACGAATCTTTCAATTTCTGGAGACCAATGAGCATCTGTCTGCAGTTAATAGGGATGCAAAAGATAATCTACAAAGATGTATGGCTAAATTTTTGTTTGCTTTTGTGGTTTTCTTCATATAAAATCTAGAGTGGTTGGGCTTTTTAAACAAAAGTAAGTTCACAGTTCTGTTCAAGACTACAAGGGCGTACCAGTCACCTTTCTCATTACCCTGTGTGATGGTTTATGTATGCTTGGCCCAGGGAGTGGCACTATTAGGAAGTATGGCCTTTTTGGAGTAGGTGTGTCACTGTGGGTGTGGGCTACAGGAAGCCAGTCTTCTAGCAGCTTTCAGATGAATATGTAGAACTCTCACTCAGCTCCTCCTGTACTATATCTGCCAGGATGCTGCCATATTCCCACCTCAATGATACTGAACTGAACCTCTGAACCTATAAACCAGCCCCAATTAAATGTTGTCCTTCTTAAGACTTGCCTGGGTCATGGTGTCTGTTCATAGCAGTAAAACCTTAACTAAGACACTGTGATAAAACCCCTGGCAAAGGCAGGTTATGGAAGGAAGGACTGTGGTTCACAGTTCATGGTGGCAGGTCTGAGAGGTTGCTTGCCAAGCATTTCACACTCAAACCCCATAGAAGTAGTAAATTAAAGGAAGCTGATGCATCTAGAACGTAGAAACATACACTAATAGCACCAGAATCAACGGAAAATTGTTTGCTAGAGCAACTGAGGGCCTCAGCCACTCTAGAGCAATGATAATGGGAGCCAGTATTTTGATTTGACAGGGTGAACCTGTGCTCTGTATCCCTCGGGACTAGGCTGGGGCTGCATTTTGATGTCTGCAGTCTTCTCCTGGATTGCCAGGCAGCTGATATAGCTGAAGGGTCTTTGGGCAATTGGCAATTTGGCATTGTCGCCATCAACAGTGGCCAAAGGCAGCACACATTGCTGGCCTGAAGCCATCCAAGACAAAGGAAGGCTCTAGAAAGAAGAAATGAATTCTCAGACAGAGGAAATGATAAAAATGACTCATACTAGACCAAAGGTCGGGAAATGGTGAGCAGGATGCAGGACCAAGACTTTCTAATGGGGCCAGGTTGACTGTGCTGGTCAAGGGTGCTGAGGCCAAATAAGTAAACGACACAGTTAAGACCTCTTCCACAGCTGTACAGCATCACTTATTCTAACCTACATATATCCTGGGGTATATAGTCAAACATATATCATGGCAAATATATATCATGGCCTTGAGTCAACAGGGCCCTAGTAATTAGCAGTGAGAAATACCACACTTCAATGACATTTCACTCGGCTTATTTGAAGAAAATATAATTTTAAAACGCATTCTTCAAAGGCTAGGAGATAATTGGTTCTCGAGATCCTGTTTTTATATTTGGCAGCATGTTTTTTTTACCAGTTCCTTTTAATTGTTTTATGTTTTAAAACACTGTCTGGGGGGAGGGGAAGCCCATTCATCACAACCAATGGGTGTTTTTATTTTATCTAGAACAGAACATGCTTTTTTATCATTCAGCATGCTTTTTCTAAAGACTTCTAAATTTAGTAGCAGTAGAACTATCATGGTTTAAATGGCAAGCTATTTCAGCTGTATTTATACCGCTTTACTGATCGTTTAATAGTGAGGAGGACGTAGAAGGTATTAACTGTTAGTGGCGGTTCTTTATGTATAGACATGGCAGTTAGTACATCCATTTGGGGTCTCTTTACTTGCTTTGAGATGTTCTGCTCTCGACCAAAGGCATGCCTCCTCCCACCTGCCTCCCATAGCCACTCTCAGGTGGCCTGGCTTGTGTTGTGGATCTCAGATCCATTGTACAGTTGGTGTGAGATGGGTGTGACACTGGAAAGTGGATATCTGTCAGTCATCCATCCTTGGCTTATAAAGAAGAATATAAATGCAACTAAGTTTTTTTTTCCCAAGTTGTCAGTTTAATGGTAGAATGTTTCTATAGCATGCACAAGGCCCAGGTGTGAGTACACATACAGATCACTGAATCTCAGTTTTCTCCAACAGGATTTACTCAATGCACTGACCTACATGATCTCCTCAGTGAGAGTGACCTGAATCACCATGACAACAGTGTGTCATTTGAGCACATTTACTAACTTAAAATGAAATGGCTGTCATCATTTACCTTTATAGCTTTCTAATTATAAGTAAACACAGTGTGTTAATATTTATCTGAACTTGAATTTTGTGTGTGTGTGTGTGTTTGTGGGTGATGGTCAAAGAACAACCTCTGGTAGTATTCCCTAAAAGAGTCCCTGTCCACTTCTTTTTTTTTAAAGATGGTTTCTTATGGGGGCTTGATGCTCAACGATTAGATTAGGCTCCCCAACCAGCAAGCCCCAGTAATCCAGCTCTGGAATCATAGTGTATACCTTTACCTATCACCTTTATTCCAAGTCTTTGGAATTGAATTCAGTCTTTCATTCTTGCTAGACAAGTCCTTTACTAACCAAGCCATCCCCTTCACAGCCCCTGAGCATAGACTTTTCCGGAAACCCCTTTTATACACGCAGCTGCTGCTGAGATACACAATTTTCATTCAGGATGACTTGCGACACACAGCGTGTCTAGCCTCATTCCGTCTGCTGGGTATTGGCTATGCGTCCCTCTCACTCCTCAGCCACAGACAGTCCCCCTCCCTTCCCTGTGTGTGTCACTGGATAGATAGTAGCCACATTTTCTAGGTGATGGACTAAACTTTGGAGCAACAATGATTTTTCTGTCACGCCCCTAGCTTCCCCGTCTACAAATCCTAGTATTTCTGTGTATTGCCTTCTCCGCCCCGAAACACGCCTGACTTATGACACAGCATCTGTCTGACAGTTGCCCCCTTTAGGACTCAGCTTCTTAAAGTGTAACTGTTATTATCAGATGCCACCCAGTGCCACTCTTGGATGTGTGGCCCTTGTGATTCCTCAAAGACAATCATTGTACCTGGCCTCAGGGCCCTTGTGGCAGTTTTCCCCTTGTGTTCTGTTTTATACTGAGACAAGATTTTATGTGTAACGGGATAGCATCTTACTCATTATGAAGCTAAGGATGACCTTGAACTTCTGACCCTTATGGCAAAACCTTCTGGGATTGCAGGTGTGTGCCACCATGCTTAGTTTATGGGATGGAGCCCTGGGCACAATAGTTAAAGCATTTGACCAACTCGAGTCCCAGCCTCAGCCTGTATTGCTAATGCTTCCCAGCATGGCACACTGATCTGTTCTCAATGTCATCTTCTCAGGAAGCCACCTTTAATTCTCTAAAGTAAAAATCTCCTGCTCACTCTGTCACTATTTGTGTGTTCACTTGCCCAGACACAGGCTAGGAAAGAGTCTCCGTGGTGCCAATAGTGGCATGGAGTGTTTTCTGTTCTGCGTGTAGATAAGTCAGCTCTCATGCAAGGAGTTACCCAATAACGCTGGTGAATGACTGAATATTATGCTTGAGATGATGTTTCCTTGAGTGTTTTTATATTTGCTGTTTGGTTCATTCATTCTATAAATCATAGCTTTATAATATCTAACTCCCAGGCTCTGTGTGTGTGTACACACGAGCATGCTTTTGTAGAGACATAGCTGTGTGTTTTATATATATTAGTTTTAAAGTCCCAGTGCGTATTTTATCCCCTCTGAAAAGTGAGCAGATTCTAGATTTAATCGATTTCATGAAGACATTTTCTTCCCTTCCTCTCCTTTCCAATTGTATTTACTATCTAATTTCTAAATAGGATCAAGTGTCAAGGACACATTTGATGGATAGAATTAACTTGTAGCTAGCTTTTCCTTATTTCTTCACATTAGAATATATATAATTTTTAAGTGAATGGGGATGACAACATGTGAGGTTTTCCTGGCATAATATTGTGATGATGATTTCCTAGTTTATAAACCCTTTGGCAAACACAGTGTATCTTAATTACTGTCTGAGGTCTGTACTGGATTCTTCATGTTCAGCCGAGTGTTTAAAATGAGATTTATCCTAATAAGATATGACCTGTGCCACTAACCAACCCGTGACTTGAAACCCTTGTCTCTTATCTGTCAACTGTGCAAATAAGCCTTTGCTCTTTTCTTTCTGATGTGAGTTTGACTGTAGACTGCATTCCTGGCTCCTCTCCGAGCCGGCGGCATTACAGAGGGAATCATATACCCTCTCGGACAACGCCTGAGAAACCCCCCTGATCTAGGTAAAACCAGGTCCTTGGCTTTGATGCAGAAGAGAATTTCAGGACAACCTGGCATGAAGCAGTGCTGGAATTTATTAGTAAGCAGGAAGGTCTTCAGAGAAAAAATATGGTATGCCTAAAAACACGTGTATAGACTTCTCAAGAATCACGGTTCATTAAAGATACTTTAAACAAGTATTTTAAGCATCGTGGGTCACAGGGACTAAGAGAAGGAGAGTTGATCAGGGATAGTATAAGACATACCCAAGTATAGTGAGGAGGGGGTTCTCCAGGGACAGTCCCACTTCAGGGGTCCCAGTGGTCACTGTATACAGGATTGTTGCAGACTGTGGGAATTTTGCTGCTCAGGAGATTTTCTCACCTCCTCTAACTCTGTTTCTTTTATAACTGAGACTGTAGGGTGTCTCCAGAGGTGGCAGGGATGTAACTGTTAAGGTTGTGAGGGGGTATAGGATAGGCCCTGTTACTGTTAGGGTGTTTGGGGTGAGAATCCTGAAAAAATGACGGGTTTGTAGCTGGAAAGGGAGAAAGACCTTCAGGAAATGTTACTGATGCTCAATTCTTGATTCTTCACTGACTAGAAGCTTCAACTGCGCCAGGATGAGGGGTTTTCCTTCTTTTGTCCCGGATCACCTCTGCAGATAGAAGGACTCAGTCACTCACACCCCTCTTTTATTAGTGAGAAATTCTTTGTGCAGCTATGTGCCTGCACTTTCTTCTCTGAGACGACTGGTGACTTGACAGTCCTCGTGCATGTATCGGATTGGAGACCGCGGAAGGCAAGCATCACAGGGCACATGGGCTTTTTATAGAGGTGAACAGCAGCAGGAAGGAGTCTGTATGAAGCTGGACCGTCTGGGATGTGCTGGATGCCAGCATAGACCAGAGTGGCTTTTTCTTAAAGAGCCCTGGGGTCGGCATCTTTCTTCAGCAGTACATAGACCAAGGCCAGGTTGCATGCACGCTCCTTGCGTCTGGTTTTGATCAGGTGTAAGTTAGAGGCATCCTCCTATCCGGTCGCTGCTCGCTGGACTGAGGAGGACATTTTGGGGAAGATTCCCCCAAAGCTTTCAGTTTAATCATCTTCAGTCTAGCAGCATGAATTATCCTCCGAGCTTTAAACCTTGCCAACGTTTGTCAGTTTTTAAACATGATGAATGTCCCCCCATAAGCCTACTCAGTGAAAAATAAAGAAGACTCATTGCTTACAGAGAGGTTGTTAACTAGATGATTTTGGATCTTCAGTCTTTGGTCCAATGAGGAGCTCCTTCTGTGAAGATTTTTTTCCCCCTTTCTGGTATCTGAGGTGTTCAGCTTGCGTTCTGCACGTTTCTTATTTGCTTGTTTCTTGGGATCAGCTGCAATCCTGTCTTCTGTTGCTCTGAGACAATCTCTTACTGTTCTGGCTGACCTTGAAATCTTTCTGTAGATAAGGATGATCTTGAACTTCTTTTTTTTTTAAAGATTTATTTATTATTATATCTTAAGTGAAGAGGGCATCAGATCTCATTATGGGTGGTTGTGAGCCACCATGTGGTTCCTGGGATTTGAACTCAAGACCTTTGGAAGAGCAGTCAGTGCTCTTAACCGCTGAGCCATCTCTTATCCTCTTGTCTGTTTGGGTGGAGGGTACTGGGGATAAATCCCAGGGTTTTGAGCATGCTGGGTAAGCACTGTACCAACTGGGTCACTTCTCCTCAGCTCCCCAGAAGAATAAGCTGCTTTGCCTTGCTCATTTTTTTTTTTTTCAAACAACAATGTGGAATACTGAAGGAGAGGGAAGTGGCCTTCCAAAAGGTTTTGCCTGGAATATTCTAATTAAAGTTTAATAGGGTTCTCTAATTGAAGCTGAGATGCTCAGGAGACATCTGGATGGAACTGTGAGGAAGCTAGTATCTCTCCCTCTCCCTCTCCCTCTCCCTCTCCCTCTCCCTCTCCCTCTCACTCTCCCTCTCCCCTCCCTCCTCCCCCCTCTGTTTGAGGAGGACAACTCATCGTGTATCTATTGACAAGGTAGAATTTTTTCATTACCAACAGGTTTGGCAAACATCGAAAAGATGACAAGATGGAAAAAATGAGCCGAATAAAAATCCAGGATTCTTTCACCTCAGAAGAGGACAGGGTGCGGATGAAGGAAGAACAGGAAAGGTAGGTCTCAAAGGTACCACTAGTCCCTGGTCCCTGCCAAGGTGCCTCCCTCACCCATGTCCGCCTGTCTACTGGTTTTATCTTAAATAGAAATAGTATGCCCTCAGCTGAGATATCTGTGTGATGACTGTGAATGAATATAATACAAATGAAGATGTTTAAAATGAAAGAGCAGAAACTTTGAACCTAAGTGAATTTTAATGATTTCAGTTAAGGCTTTTTACATAGTGACTGGAGGTACATTAATGCTGAACTATTCATTTATTTCTTGAGTTTGTGTGTGCGCACTCATGCACATGTATGTATGTGAGTATATGTGTGTGTGTGTGTGTGTGCACAGTATGTGCATCCATACCTGTCCATGGAGATGTGCATCCCTGTAGAAACTCGATGTCTTCCTCTATTGCTCTCCATTGTTCTGTATGCTTTGTTTTTGTCTTTTTGAGAAAGGATAGCTCACTGCACCTAGAGCTGACCAGCAAGCCCTGGGGAAGTCCTGTCTCCACAGCTCCAGTATCAGGATTATAGGCATATACTTCTCTTCTTCTACCTTACACTTCCTTTCCTGAGTTCCCACAGCCAGATGTCCAATGTTTACAGAAGTGGGTTTCTATGGTTCTGATTTCCGCCTCTCCTGGTGGGTTGCCCAGGTGCTTCCAGTACACCCATCTCTGAGAGGACAGGGCAAAGTCCATAATGGGCAAGGTCCACAATCTGCCCCTTCCCTCTGGGGCATCAGATGTCCCTGAAAGCCGGACTGAGGAGGGTGAAGCAGAGTCTGAGAAAAATAGAGTCCACAGGGCTCAGGTCTGGCTGGGAATACTGGGAGTAATAGAATATTCTGCTTCCATGCATGAAAAATGACCAACACTGCCAGCTCTTTATATTCTAGACATGATTGCTTCCCAGTTAGACTGCTTCTGTACTTCCCCGCCGAACTGTTCCAACGTTTCCAGAGATACTTTCATAACACATAGTTGAATGTGTCCAGCTGAACACTGAGCTTCACATCACAACTTCATTTATATTAATAATTTACCCAAAGCACAGTTCTTTTTTTTTGGTTTGGCTTTTAATTTGTCTCTGTCCCTCTAATGATTCAGTGTCCTGGGAACTCAGTTGATTATAGTAAATTTACAGTGTGCATGGACTTAGAACAAAAAAACTTTGGGTTGAAGGAAAAAGTGACTGACTTATTAAAAAAAAAAAAATCAATTACACTCAGAATTTGAGCAGTCCATGGCTCTTTGTACATTAGTACTTTTTAAAAGTATGTTTTATATGAATATTGTATTGTATAATACAATACAGTTATGGCCATACACTGGATATTTGATACTTATGATGGAGCTAAGTCACACTATGTCCTTAGTGCTTTGATGGAGCTACGTCACACTTTATGCTTGGTGCTTGTGATGTGTGCTAAGTCTTCTTTTGTCCATTTTCCCTTCTGTGCTGTTTTTGACATTGATGACTACTCTGCTTTGAGAAGGGATACTGTAACTTCCTTGGGAAAATGTGATTGGAAGAGTAGCTAAAACCTTACAACACAGAGCATCCTCACATAGCCTCAGTCCACACTGTCTGTGTGGACTTAGGAGCAAAGCACTTCTTCCGCAACATTATTTTACACCGGGTGTACTGGCTAGTTTTGTGTCAACTTGACACAGCTGGAGTTATCACAGAGAAAGGAGCTTCAGTTGGGGAAATGCCTCCATGAGATCCAGCTGTAAGGCATTTTCTCAATTAGTGATCAAGGGGGGAGGTCCCCTAGTGGGTGGTGCCATCTCTGGGCTGGTAGTCTTGGGTTCTATAAGAGAGCAAGCTGAGCAAGCCAGGGGAAGGAAGCCAGTAAAGAACATCCCTCTGTGGCCTCTGCATCAGCTCCTGCTCCCTGACCTGCTTGAGTTCCAGTCCTGACTTCTTTCGGTGATGAATAGCAGTGTGGAAATGTAAGCTGAATAAACCCTTTCCTCCCCAACTTGCTTCTTGATCATGATGTTTGTGCAGGAATAGAAACCCTGACTAAGACACCTGGGCTATTTGAGTTCCAGAATTTTCGGTTGATTCTACATAAGATATAAAATCTGAGATTCCTTCATCAATGAATCATGACAGTCCCCCAAACCAAAATATTTTCTTGCCTGCATGCACCCATGAAGCCCATTACTCAAAGTGAATACTGGAAAATGGAGAGAAAAATGTCTGTGATGTTTAAAAGCTATCCCTAAAAGGCTGGTCTATTCTGATAGTGGACATGAACTCTGTTCTGAACCTGGGCCTTCCTTTGTTTAATGGGACTTCATTCCTGCTCATATCTCTCCCTGCCACCCACACAGCAACCAAAACACTGTCCTGTAGCTTGAGTTTAATTTTCCCATCTTTGTAGATTTTATTTGATTAATTTCAGCAAAACTGATGTTTTTAGAGAGAGAAAGTGCAGAGTGAGACTTCTGGAACAGTTTGTTGGAGCAAATGAGACAAGAGACCCATTTGATCTTAATAACTTCTATGACATCTTCAAGAAAGCCAACAACTGCACAATATGAAGCAGTCAAAGTGTTTTCGAGTTCTTTTCTGTTGCACTAACCTTAATATATTCTACTTCTGTAAATATTAACCAGACATTTATGTGCATGCTTGTGTGTGTGTGGTACAATGGATAAACCATGGGGCTTTTTGCATGCCAAGCAAGTTCTCTGCCACTGAACTACAATCCCAGTAATAAATAAGTAAGTAAGTAAATAAATAAGTAAATCATTAAAGGTTGTTGGACCAGGTGGCTCATAATCATAATTCCAGTGGGAACCTAAGGCAATAAATAGCTCCAGGTCCTCTGTCCTACCCTCCTAGAAATGGAGGTTGGGTATGTGCTCAATTGACAGAGTGCCTACCTGGTACACAAAACCCTGACTTTGATCCTCAGAGCTGCATAAATCATGCATAGTGGCACACACCTGTAATCCCAGCACTCTGGAGGTAAAGGCAAGAAGAGCAGAAGTTCAAGATTATTTTTCATCTTCTGCTACATAGCTAGTTCAAGGCTAGCTGGGGCTACATAAGATCTTGTCCCAAATAAATAGAATCCTAGGGGAGGTGTCTCTCGAGATTAAGGGTATAGCTTAGTGGTAGGGTATGTGCTTAGCATGGATGAAATCTTTGAATTCCCAGCACCAAAAGAATTGGTTGGTCATTTAATTGATCTAAGGCTAATGGCTAATTTATGTTTCTTAAAGTCTTCTTTTTTTTTTTTTTTTTTAATTGTATCATACAGGCAGGCTTCGTAGTTGAGGTATTTGATCCCAGTTATTCTGAAGAGCAAGGCTAGAGAACCACAAGTTCAAGGCTTGCTTGGAGTGAGTTCAAGGACAGCCTGGACAACTTAATAAAACACTATCCCAAAGGAACAAATAAAAACTTGGCCAGGGATATAGCTCTGTGGTAGTGCTCTTCCCTAGCATGCATTAGGCCCAAGGTTCAAACCCCACCTTCTTCATGGCTGATTCCCTATATGGAATCCCTCTGTTTGGGAAGTAGGGCCATTTTGTATGTAGCAGAGAGATTTCAACATAGTAGACTTTATCCATGCTGGCTTTATTCCTTGTACCTACTCTGGATAAATAAAGACGGTGCTCAGTCACAAGCAGATTCTCCTCATGTTTCTCTAACGCAATTAGTGCTAAAAGCCATTTATTGTAAAAATCACAAATACTATTGAATAGAAACATTACAAGAACAGAAATCTTGTGTGCTTTTGTTCCCACCACACATCATCCATTTTAATTAGAGAAAGGGGTGGTGGGCACTGTGACAGATTCTAGTACTGAAATCATTAATTGACATCAACAAAAGAGAGACAGTTAGCAGGAATCCAGTGACAGCCGGCACAGCATTTACCTTAGCACTTTATTTAGCGTATTAAATTTTTTGTGTATTTTTGCTATGCAGGTTCAATGCAATTTTTTTGTAATGGAAAAGAATCAGTCTTTTTTTTTTTCCCCTGCTAAAAGAAAGGTGTGAATATGTATTTGAAGAGAATAAATCAAAATAAGTTCTTTTCCTTCAAAATCTGATTAAAAAAAAGTTTTAACTGGTTTTTACATCCACCCCCCCCCACACACACACACACTTAAATGATAGGAAACAGGTTGGGATGTTTTTCATGGGTTTCGGCTGATATAGCAATAGCTGCCCAAGTCCATTTAGAGCTTGAGCCATTGCAAGCGGGAAGGGTGGACAGAGATGCAGGAAACAAGAGGGGCTTGCTTGTCCCTCTGCATTTGGAGGCACCAGTTGCCATCCTTGCTGAAGGCTAGCCTGAGACAAATGGGATGGATAAGGCTGAACAAAACCTAACTGTTCAGAAACATGAATAACCTCTACATCTCAGAGCTAATTTGTGACCTCAGGGTCCCCATAAAAGAATAGAGGGGGATTCTTTATAGCAGTGACCATCTGGAACCATTAGGGGCTCAGCTGCAACATAATGGCCTTTTTTTTTTTTTTTTTAAAGTTTCCTAAAGAAACCATGGTATTCTTATTTGGACATAGAAAATATTTTTCCCTGGAGCTAAATATTTTTTTTTTCTCCATCAAGAGTGAATTTATATCACATGCAGATATAACCTAGGAATGTTGAAGAGCCCCTTTCCATGAATAAGTTTGGTGGAAAAGAAGACTTCAAGGGTGATTTTTAAAAGTTAATTAGGGGAGTCACTTGATTTGATTTTTGGAGTTTGCCTTTTGTTTATTATTTGATAGGCTTTCACACAGCTCAGGTTGGCTGGACTGGATTTCTCTGGGTGGCTGAAGATGACCTTGAACTTGTGATCCCCACTCCTCTATTTCTGAATGCTATAGTTACAGTTGTCTAGCATCACACATTCCTCATGAGGTTCCAGGAATAAAACCTAGTGAGTTTTGAACTCAGGGCAAGCACTCTACCGATTCAGCTCCATCTCCGGTCCACTTATGCGTTTTAAATTTTGTTTTGCTTGTAAATTGCCTCCAAATCTGTTTGTCTGTCTGTCTGCCTCTCCCCTCCCCTGCACACAGTATGTTACTGATGTTTTAAAAATTCTCCTTCCCAGTGCCATTTTCCCAGAAGCCTCCTTGTTGTTAATTCCCAGAACAGGCTTGGAGATAAATGTCAGAGTCACTGACCATATACTTTACCTTCTGTTACTGTAGTTCACATGTATGTGTGCTGGCATCCTTGGCACTGGGGTTTCATCATCAGCATGACCTGCAAAAGTGGAAAAGGAACTTTGGGGCTAAAATGCACAGGTGACAACAAACTGATCAAAATGAGTAACTTTCCATGCTGGCTCATAGATCAGCAACTCACTATGTTTCCATGGGACTGTAGAGTTAGTTATCCACTGAATGGAATGACTGGTGGTGTTCAGTTATAGGATACAAAGTTGAATAAAGGGCAAAAGTAGTTGAGACAAGTTTCACAAGTAGTATCAAATGCTGATTAAAATAAAAAAAAACAAAAAAAAAACAAAAACACCCTCTGAGAAGCTGACCTCTTTGAAAGTATTGCCTGAGCCTGGGGAGATGGGTAAAGTTCTTGCCATGCAAGTGTAAAGACCTGAGTTTGGTTCCCAGTACACATGCAAAATGCTGGGTACAGTTCTGCATGCCTGAAATCTCAATGATGGATAGCTAGAGCCAAGAGGATTGCAGGCACTCACTGGATAGCTTAGTCTAGCTGAATTGGTGAGCTTCAAGTTCACTAACAGATTCCATCTCAAAAAATAAGGTAGAGAACAGCACCTGACTGGTTCATCTCTGACCCTGTTCTCACACACACACACACACACACACACACACACACACACACACACACACAGGAACATACCATCCACCTACTCACATACAAAGGAAGACAATCCCCAATGAATATTAATTTCTATGTAGTTTGGAAAAAACATTCCAGTCCAGGCACATCAGCAGTGTGCAGAAAGACTGGTGGTATTCAAATGCAGGACGCCAGTGGAGTCCATGCTATGCTCTATTCCTGATGAGAGATTCTCACTTTTACTGAACTGAGGGTTGTGTCCAGTTGTATAATTTACCTATCAGCCAACTTAAGCCATTCTTCTTAAATTCTGAAGGCTCTAAGTACAGAGCTTTCAACTCCGTGTTTATATCTGCTTTGCTTCTTCTTCTTCTTTCTTCTTCTTCTTCTTTCTTCTTCTTCTTCTTCTTCTTCTTCTTCTTCTTCTTCTTCTTCTTCTTCTTCTTCTTCTT